>NW_019272023.1:2397666-2510710 GCF_002738345.1 Cucurbita maxima
TTTTTTTTTTTTTTTTTTTTTTTTTGTGTAATGGAAGTTATAATTCGCAAAATTAAATGATTTTAAGTTCTCTAAAAATATTAAAATGACCATTTATTTTTTAAAAAATTGTTTATTATAATACTTTTAAATTAATAATTGAAATTTACTCCAACTAATTGACTCCATTTGAGGGAATTTAGTTAAAGAATATTTGGGGATTTAGTCAATGAGTCAAATGTTGACTTTTTTTTTTTTTTTTTTTTTTTTTTTTTTTTTTTTTTTTTTTTTTTTTTTTTTTTTTTTTTTTTTTTTTTTTTTTTGTCATNAAAAATTCGAATCATAATGGCAAAGCTAGGAAACTTCCTCCCGTTGGATGCGCGTCGTTCTCAAAACAAAAATAAAAAAATTAAATATCGAATTATTTTAATGAGAAATAGGCGATAATAATTTATACTATTTTACCATTGCATTAAATTACAGTGATTTCCAATAACGGAAGAAAAAAAAAAACTAAATATTAATTTCCAAAAAGAAAAAGAAAAGAAATTATCCATTCACTATCAGATAACCGCCTTCCACGACTCGAGAGTGGGAAAAGACGAAAATGTATCAAAATCCGACCCGATTGGGTCATTATTCGGCAACCCTAAATCCGGCCCAAAAGAGAGTGGGCCCAGCCCAGTTATATCAGATCCGTTCCCGGAGCTCTGCTGTTGATGGTGGTGGTGGTGGTTGAGTAGAAAGGCAGACGTGTCCAGCGTCGGGAGTCCAGCACTAGCACCGCCGCAGACGGCGAAACTGACAGTTGGTCTCTGCGGCTCCGGCTTCAGAACAGGGGGAATCTGGAGCTGCGTGTTACCAAATCGAACGCCGGTGACCTGCTGGACCATTTGACGGAAATTAGCCGGGTCCGCCGTGATAAACGTGGTGTGATTCTTCTTGGAGGCTCTAGACTTGCGCTTGGAAATCTTGCCTCGAGTAGGCGGAATTGAAGAAGTCATCGTCGTCGTCGTCGTCGTCGTCTGCCGTTTGGGGGCGGCGGAGTCTGGGTCGGAAGCGGCGGAAACAGTGGGGGTGGGATCGGCGGATTCAGGGGAGATGAGGTGGAGAAAGGAAGAGAAGGACTGGGAATCGGAGGGGAGAAGGGAAGTGTGGAGGGCTTTGGCCAGAGTTTGGGTTTCTCTAGAGAAGGGATCGGAATTCCATGGGTCCTGAAAGGTGGAGCGGAACGGCCATGGATCGAGGACGGTCGGGAAATTATCGGAGGACGCCATGGACGAGGAGTGGACAACAGAGTGAAGAAGAAAACAGAGGAAATGGAAGAAGGAAGGGGAGGGAAGAGACAGTATAAATAGGGCGGTAGAGAGAGAGAGAGAGATAAGAGAGAGAAAACGCGTCGTGGAAGGGAAAACGCGCGTGAGAATTACTTTTTTGTTCCGTACGTGTGAGAGAGAAAGAGAGCAAGTTTGTTACATTTTAACCATGGTTAGATTTGACCATGATTCAACTTTGGTTAATCATATGATTTTTTTTTAAAAAAAAATTGGAATTAGTCAAACACCACTCTTGTCCCGACACCCCCATTATTTGACACTTGTTCTAATTTATCTCAAAAATTCAAATTTTGCATATGGCTATAAACAAAAAGAATATCACAGCTTAAATATCATGTAACTCGAGGTAGGGGTAGAAAGAATTGACAATTAAAAATATATTTATTAACGGTAAAATTAGCATAGTCAACATGTGCTCGAAATTCAAGTCACATCTACGGTAAATGTTTTAAAAAATATGAAGAAATATATTTGAAAACAAATTAAGAGAATGGTAGAAAGCAACGAAAACATCACAGCTTAAATATCATATAATGAAGAATTAATTATTAAAAAAATATTTATTTGAACTTAATCCAAACAAAATAAGTTAAATAATATTTTTGTTAAGTAAAAATTAAATTATTATAAAATTTAAAATATAAATACAAAATTATTATACCAAAAAAAAACAATTATTAAGTAATTTTTATAAAAAGGAATATTCCTTTATAACATATGGAAAATATGTTTAACACATAATTCTACAAAATTCCTCCCTTTTATTATTATTAAAATGATATTGACAAATTACACCTAAGTTTCAACAAGGGAGAGTTCATATTATGTTTAGCACTAATTTAAAAATGTGTCACATCGTTATTTTGTGTATATCCATATAGATTTAGTTAATTATATATAATAATATGGGTTTTCGTTGAATCTAATTAATTTCCTTAAAATAAATATATATGGGTTTAGGGTATTCGCTGACACTGTTTGGTATCATTTGTACCAATCCACTTGTCTGATGACTTGGCTCTAATACCATTTGTAACAGCTCAAACTCATTACTAGCAAATATTGTCTATTCTTACCCATTATGTATTATTGGTAGCCTCATTGTTGAAACAATATGTCTTTAACTTCACAGACATTGACATCAAATACTAACGCACACAGCCTCATGGTGTATAGAAGCAACCCACGTGTTATGTTAAATAAGAGTTGGGTTGGGTTAGATTTTTTTTCTTTACGTTCGAGTTAGGTTAATTTTTTTAAAAACAAAAAATTCTGATTCACGAGTAAAATCTGTTTTAGTCTTGTCAGCTTGATCAACTCTCGAATAAATCAAATAAAATAAAGCGGGAAAAGAAAAAAGATTCGGTGGATGGGATTGGGATTGATGAATGGTGGGGTTAAGTTAGCTTTATAGCTGATGTTGTCTTCCCCAAATTACCCTTTTCTGCCAACCTTCCTTCCTACTTCCTCCAATTCTCTTCTTTACTTTTATTAGTGTTTTCGTAATACACTTACGTCGTTCCGAACAATTCAAACTCGAGCTAGCGTTTTGTACTCAAATGCATGATAGCTCGAGCTTATTGCCTCAAACAGATAGAGATACGATCATCGTTCATAACCTAAACAAATTCACTTAGAAAATCGTTACGAGCGAAATGGTCTCTAAATTCTCACTTGTTACATTCAGTTACGAAGATCTCTTCGTCCTAACACCTCAATTCTTGGTATAGTTCATTCCCTAACCGTCCAAACACAAACTGTAATATAAAAGAATTGAATCGTTAGCTCGGGAAAATTTTATTGAACTCCCATATAAATTTATTATCATAAATCGAGATTTATATTTTTTATTAGAAAAAAAAAAAAGCCTCAAAATATATTATTTATATTTGACCGCGTTGACCAGCCCACAGGCTGAGAAGCGTAGAAGAAACAGCTAGGGGTTTTCCAACATTCTAGAACACTTTATTTTTTAATAAAATAAAAACATAAAAATAACGCCGGCCATGACGTGGCTGCATACAGTAGCATGACAAAATGATGACGTAATGCAATAATTTAAAACAATAATAAAGAAAATTAACAAATAATATGAGTGTGATGTGTGGTATGGATGTGATTTGTGATGCTGATCCATATCCGTCTCTACTGGACCCGCCCGCACATTATCCCTACCCTTTCTCTCTAATTAAACATTATTTTAATTTTTTAAAAAAACTATCTAATAGAACTCTAAATTTTTAAAAATAAAATAATTATCGAAGTTACATTTTTTAAAGTACGGTTTAAATAATTTCGTCGAAAAATAATTTTTTTATTTTAATCTCGATTCTAATTACGACGTAAAAATTATATTTGAATGAGCAAATTGGGTACAGAAAAAATGGTAAAAAGAAGGTAATAATTATTAGTAACTATTTAATTTAGACTTTTATGGATAAGCAGGCGCACGTGCAGTGGACCCTACATCACTTTTATTTTAATTTTTATAGTAAAAAAAAATTAAAATATGTTGGTTTTGTAAAGGAAATTATTGCGAAGATTAGGGATTTGGGTTTGTCAATTACTAAATATAATCCAAAAATTGTAGCGGGATCTTCCTTCAGTTACTCCCTAAATTTGAAAAATTCAAAGAGCGCAAACTAACCATGGAGGTTGGATACGGTTTCCCGATTAGAGATCTATGGATCACTAATGATATCTCCTCATGACTTTTGATAATAATTGGATTGCAACTATAACAAAAATCTAAATAAAACATATCTAAATGATAAACAGTGTTTTTATTAATTTGAAACAAGCGAATTAGAAAATTTGAACGTCTGATCTCTTAATCAAACACAATACCCTGAATCTCGTTTCGAATCATCGTGGTCGTAATTTTGTGGATCCCCTCCCATAATTTGAGGTCAATGGCTGAGTTTAGGGAAACAAATCATGATCCAAATAAGCAAGGATTGGGAAACACATGGAAACATGGAACATTAAATAAGAGACACAACAAAGGCTCCATGTGTCGCACGTTGGTTGCTGTCTGGTTTGAACGCCCCCTCTCAACTTTGTCAAACCGTTATTAAAATTTTTGTTTTGTCTTGGAATAGATAATAGCTTTATTCACTAATCTTGACCGTTCATTTATTTGATCGGATAAGAATAACGAGCTTTCATATATATTTACAATGATACAATATTGTTCTTTTAATTTCATCGAAAATACCTCGTACCAATGAAATATTGTTCCATGTTCGTAATTTTTTTTTATTATTTGTCTGATAAATGTAATACATTTGTTTGTATTCTCGACAATTATCTCTTCGAATAATTGTCTATTCTGAAGGTCGATACTTGTCTTTGTTTTGGTTCTTTTAAAACCCTAATTTCGGAGAGAGACAGTAATTGTATTAGTATAACACGATGATCGTTCTCATGCAAATCATTAATTTTTTACTCTTATAAAATTTTACAAAAATTTAAGTTTATTAATTAAGAATCAATTGGTTTAAATTGACGAATAATCCACGTGGGCACTGAAAAAGGAATGTTTGGGCCTTTAGGCCCAATGTTTGTCCCTTAAGAAGCCCAAGATCCAAATATAGTAAAGTAATGAAAAGATTAAGCCTATTTTAATTATTTAAAAAAGGTATTTTATAATACCTCATAATATTCTGTCACATTCTCTTCACATTTTCTCTTCTCTCTCTACCTACTATGGTTCGAACCTGCGCACAGAGAGTAGAACTGACTTTCAGTTCATGCTCTTGGCCAGCAAAGCTACGACACCGTTCGGTGGCAACATAGTACAATTATTTTATTAATAATATACGTATTCCAAATTATATTTTAAAAATAATAATAAAAAACTATGAATTGTTTAGAAAATTATATATATCGTTTTATTAAGTTATACATTTAATTTTTATAATTTAGTAAAAATAATATATATTATCTTAATTTTTTAGCATTACGTGTTTAAAAAATTCGATTAATAGAATTCAATCAGCGAAAATTTTATAGATTCAGTCTATTCATGAGTTTTCATTAAATTAAATTAAATTAACTTAAATTTATTATTAATTTTAAAACAAAATTTTTGATATTATGCATATATTTATTACATTATATAATTTTTTTTATTATTTATTTTCTAAGTAACTCTTTAAACTAATTTTTAAATATTGAAATTAAAGGGTAAATTTTAAATAAATATTTAAAAATAAATAGATCAATAAAAATTGACAATTTATGATATATTAATTATACAATTTAATTTTATTTAAAAATATATATTTATTGAATTATGGAGGGACACGAAAAGGGTAGCCAACAACAAGTGCATAAAGGGTTGGTAAGGATATGATAAAATCACGAGGTAGATGCCACGTGGCGAGCAACCGTAGGAGAGTTCAGAATATGCGTTTTATTCGCTGTCGTTTACAAATACGGAGCGTTTAAACAAACACAGCAATAGGTAGATAAGATTGTACACGTCATCGAGGCGAGTTGTTTCCCTTTTCAATTGTCCATCTGACACGTGTCTCCTCCATTTCGAAACTTGATTAACACGTGTATCGCACCCCTTCTGTCTCTCTCACTGTTGGTCTCTGTCGCAATTCTCCACATGCTTTCTACCCTCTTTCGGCTTGAATTTTAAAATTCCACTTTTACTCCCTGACTTTATACTTAATTGCTATTCAACCCCTATGGTTTTGGGGCTAATTTTAAATTTTAATATAATTCAAATTAATTTCCATAATTTTTTAAATAAATGATTAAATAATTACAATGGATTCGTAATTTATTATTTAAGGAAACAAATATTCTTTATCCACTCTATTTTTTTTTCTAAAATTAAAAAATAAAAGAAAAAGATTTGAAGATGGTCCCCCCCAACTCTTATTAACTGGATCTGGCATATGATAAATATGGAAAAAATAAAAGCTACTTTTAAATTCTAATATTTTTAACATAAATTTACATTTAATTTTACCACAATTTGCTGTATATTAAAGTCAACGCTAGGGTTGAAATAATAAATTTTAATTAATCACAATTTATCACGTTATAAATTTAGATTAATGGTCAAAATTTATAAACTTAAAACCAACCACAAAAATAAACATGTCTGTCTAATCCAATTAAATTGCGACATGTGGTAGTTAAACTCGAGACTAATTTAGCTCGAGCTCAATATAAATGGTTTAAGCCAAAATCAACGTCCATCAAAACCCTACACAAAGTCACTCTTTCTTTTAGACATATGAAGTACGGGATACACAATATATGTAAATTCATTGAAGTTTTGTTCATTTTCTTTTCGTCTCGGTTTTACATTAGTAGTTCCGTCTCACTTAATTTCTTATCGAGACTAACCACATCCTAATGCTATAACTTACGTGTTATAATAATTTTGTTTACATATTTTAAATAAAAACTATAATATTCTCCCGATAGAATCTTGACTCACTGCAAAAATATATAGAATTTAATCCTAAATTGTGAAGCGTTAGAGGTACTGATTAGAAATTCTTTGAAGAACTGCTTACTTTGATACTCGAGCACTACTTTTACTAACATCATGACCCCGAGAGTCCTACTTTTTTTTTAATTATTATTCTGAATTTAGCATTAAATAAAAAAATGAAAAAAAAGGCCTATAATATATATTTAAATAAATAATAGTGGAATTTAAAATCTTGTCTCCCAAATTGGAATATATATAAAATGAGAAACCAATGTATGGTAGTAGGTGACGGCTGGAGGTGTGGGGGCCACGTGGAATCCGCAATATGAGCTTATCCACGAGACCGCGGCGTGTCGATACGACAATAATTGTCTGTCACTCACAGCCATGTGAGTGTAGCATTCGGCCGAGTCATCTGCATCTAGGCGATTTTATTTAATTTTTTAAATAAAAAAAATTATGATTATTTAAACTAAAAAAAATACTCTGACTCGCCCAAACTCAACACGTTTGTCAAAATGGTCCGAGTCAAATTTTTACTCAACTCGTCATCTTTAATTTTTTTCTTTATTTATTTATTTGTATTTCACGTTTTAATTTATCGTTAAATTACAATTTTTTAAAAAATTTAGAATTTTAATTTTATATTTAATAGATTTTAAATTTTAAATATGATTTTTTCATTTTTTTCTTCCATAAGTTTTTTTTTTTTAAAATCGAGACGTAATAAATCACGTGTTTTTTATTTTTATTTGGTATATAGAGCTCGAAGATGCTCGGTCAACTCCTCCTAAGTTAGACAAATGAATCAACTAAAAGATCATAAAATCGATTCTCCCATCTCACCGATCTTCAAATTCAAAAAAAAAAAAAATCACTCTGAAGAACGTTACAGGTTTAAATTTCCATGATTCACTCTCGATTACTCGGTCGGTCTCTAAATCTCCTACCTTTTTAGCTCTATAAAGTACTTTTAACAAATAAATAAATAAAAATTAGTTTAAAAGTACTATTTAAAAACTTAAAAAAATTATCGAATTTGTTTCACCCACAAAATAAAAATCCCACCTTTCATAATAAATCTCCTAGTCCTAGCATTTACACACCATTTGAGATATTGATTTTTTTAAAAAAATGTTAATTATATTTATTTAAAAAATATATAATACAAATATATATATATATATATATAGAGAGAGAGAGAGAGAGAGAGAGAGAGAGAGAGGAGAGAGAGAGGGGTGTTTGGTGGGTTGGGGAGCTTAAAGAGAAAGAGGGATTTATGTAGTCTTGGTTTGGATACCCCAAAATCTGTGCCCTTTTTGCAGCACCCAGTTTTATTCTAATCTCCAATTTGAAGAGAGAGAGAGAGAGAGAGAGAGAGACAAACGAACAAAAAAACCCACAAATCCAATTCCAATTCCGAATCAAAATCAATTCCATTGAAAGAGATTGAAGGATTGAATTTCTGTTCTTACTTTTCTCTTTCATTTTCCATTTTCCCCATATTTTTCTCCCCACTAGATTCCGGAACTTTTCCGAGATTAAAGAAGATCAAAGCAAAGCAACTAAGTTCATCTGTTACTCCCTTCGAATTTCCAACAATCCATCAAAACAGCACTTAGGTGTTCATCAATCCCCTGTTTCTGTTCTGTTTCTGTTTCTGTTCCTGTTCTTGATCTGATCCTTGATTTTCAACTCACTCTACAGACATTAACCAACTCTTTGTTGGGTTATGAACGGATGAACTACGACTGTTAATCAGTTTGTTGCTAACCATTTTCTCTGGGAATCGGATTCTGGTGGTGTTGGATTAGTGTTTGAGAAGGGTTTTCTTGTTGGGTGTTTATCGTTTACGGATTTCCTTCCAAACCCACCTCGAATCAACTGGGTTTAACCCCAATTCTTTGTTAGGTTTTCGTTTCGATGGCGATGGAATTCCCACATCGATTCTGATTTTTCGTTTGTGTTCGATCGAGTTTTGTAGATTCCGATCATGGCCGCCAAATCTGGGTCGTTGGATTCATGGAGGAATTACTTCCGGAATGCGAATTCGGATATCTTTAGCATAATCGATTACGCAATCTTGGTGGCGGCTTCTGATTGCCCTAAAGAGTTCAAGTTGAGGAGAGATCGAATAGCAGAGCAGTTGTTCTCTTGCCGATTGACTCGCTGTTTTGGCTGCCATCGAGTGGATCTAGCGGTGGTCGGCGACGACAGCGACGGCGGCGAAACGGGTTTCAAGAGCGATTTTGCTGGAGATGGGTGTGAGTTTGAAGCCGGTGGTAGCAAAGAAAGCAAGGTTTATAGCAGTAGAGATGATGCAGGGGAGATGAATTTCATTAGCTTTGGTGAAGCTGAAGCTGAAGCATTAACTGATGAAATTGAACAAGAATCTCAGATTGTTGGGGAGGTTTTGAGGATCAAAGAGATTCTTAATAACTTCGAAGAAGCGGTAATGATTTCTTTGAATGTTTTTTTCATTTTCTGGGCTGTTCTTGTCTGTCATGATGATGATTATTGTTCTGTTTGTTTGTGTGTTCTTGTGTGTTCTTGTGCAGTCCGATTCAGTGTTGTTTGATTCACTTAGAAGACTTGAATTGATGGCTTTATCAGTTGATACACTGCAGGTGATTTGAATTCTTCTGTTTGTTCTTGTTTATGAGGAAAATCTGGATTCAAGTTATGAGTCTTTTTTCTCTCTTTATCAGGCAACTGAGATTGGCAAGGCTGTTAATGGCCTCCGAAAGCATGGATCGAAGCGCATCCGCCATCTTGCTCGAGTTCTTATCTTGTACTAAATCTTTCCTTCGAAGTTCATCGAGTATTTAGATGACATGTGATGAATGTCCACATTTGTCTGCTATGTTCTATAGATCTTATTGATTTGATTTTGAGCTGATCTGTTGAGTTTTATATACGACTTGGTGCATAGGATCGACAAAGAACGATCACTTTCGACCGTTCATGTTCCCTCGTTTTGTTTGTTGAGTGGATGAAGAGCTTTTCGAGCTCGTCTATTGAAAGGGTTCTCTATCTGTAACAGCTCAAATCCACAGGCTTTCCCTTTTGAGTTTACCCCCAAGGTTTTTAAACTGCGTCTGTTAGGGAGAGGTTTCCACGCCCTGAGAAAGGATGTTTTGTTCTCCTCCCTAACCGATGTGAGATCTCACAATCCACCCCCTTTCAAGGCCCAGCCGCCTCACTGATACTCGTTCCATTCTCCAATGGATGTGGGACCCCAATCCACTCCCCTTTAGGACCCAACGTACTTATTGACACACCATCTTGTGTCCACCCTCTAGGGCTTAGCCACCTCACTGGCACATCGCCCAGTGTCTGGCTCTAATACCATTTGTAACAGCCTAAGTTCACCGCTAGTAGATATTGTCCTCTTTAGGCTTTCCCTTTCGGGCTTACCCTCAAGGTTTTTAAAATGTTCCTACTAGGGAGAGACTTTCACACCTTTAGAAAGGATGTTTTGTTCTCCTCCCCAACCGATGTGGGATCTCGCACTATCTGTGATGTCTTGTTTTCGATAACATTTGCACTCATATCTGTCATGTCTTCAATATCTGTTATTACTTTACTTTGTTTGAGAGTAAAAGATCTACCTTATGGGTTGCAGGGAGTGGAAACAAATGGTGGACGTGTGGGTAAAAGCCACCGCTGCGGTTCAAGGTACAGTTCGTTTACAAATCTCTTCGCTTTCGTCAACTTTTTCGAGTTCGTTATTGAGAAACGTTCTTATTTTTGTTGACAAATAGCTGCAGAAGTCACACCGGACTCGAAAAACAAGTCTGCTGCTGCAACAGAAGAAGAAGATGATTATGAAGAAGAAGGGCTTCCATCTCCTCCTTTAGACGAAGCTGCATTTTTTACGACGCAGCCGACATCCATGGAGCTCTCACAAGTATGACTCTACTTCCTTGCTTATTCTATAGAAACGTTTTCTACTTTATGTTACATCGTTTCTGATCGACTGTATTTTACTTTCGGTTCCGTTCCGTTCCCTGCTGAAGTTCTTTGATGGCATGGACGATGATGGAAGTGAGTTCGTTACGCAATATCCTCTCTACAATTTTTAGCTTCCCATTTCTTAGATTCATGATTACGAATTGGGATATATGTCGTTTCAGATCCTCGAAACAGCGGGGAAGTCGTCAAGAACCGTGATAATGTGAGAAAAACATCGAATGGCATTCCAAATTCTATGAGGTGCAAACAACAAACCGTTCGAGAGGTCGACGTGCCTGCTAAGGTTAATAAGAGTCAAATGAAGGAACAAGTTGTGAAGCCAAATTCTGGGCTTTTGAGGCCACAGAAGCTAAGCACAGAGCAGAAGAACATACAGCGCAAAATGGATAAGCCTACAATCCCAAAGAGGAGCCAGCAAGATGTAAGAACAAGAAGATCTGATACGACTAGGTAATTCGGCTCGACATTCGAACTTTTACCTGATTTGTTTGGTTTGTGTTTACCAGAACTTCAAGAGCTCGGACGAGGTTGCGGTTCAAGTGAAACTTGAAGCGACAAAGAGGAAACTCCAAGAGAGTTACCAACAAGCTGAAAACGGTAATTGTTGCGTTTTTCAGTTCGTGTTCTTATCGATTCTAATACCAGTTTCATGGGGAATGTTAAGGTTTAGTGTCGAACCAATTAAGCTAAATGTTTATGAGTTTCTCAGTTGATTCATGGTGTTAATTCAACAGCCAAGAAGCAGCGTACGATACAGGTTATGGAACTACACGATCTTCCCAAGCAGGGACTCGGCCATCGAAATCCACACATAAAATCTGGAGGATACCAGCGGCATTGGGCGAATGGTCGGCGTTAGGATCGTCGATGTTAAGGTAGAAGACTGATGGTTCCAAGAATCAGGTGGAAGATGGTTCCAGCTAAAGCTCCCTGGCAAACAGTGTCTGTCTTGACCGACTTGCTCGAAGGTAAACATCAAGAAACTTGGTTTCGGTTCGGTTTCGGTCTGGCGTGCCAGAGAAGGCGGTCCAGATTGTAAGGAGAGTTGGGTTATCTCTTCACATAATTACTGTATAGAAGCCTTCATTTGATATCCTCTTCACTTCAGTGACTGCTACTCATGGACTGTTTCCTTCCCCCATGTTTCTTACATTCAAGGAAGCCTTTCTTTCATATAATTTGGCATAAAAACAAGGTGCAGTCCAATAAACAGTGTAAAATCTGATCTGTATACTCCTTCTGATGATGAATGCTCATTGTTCTTATGGAATAATAGCTACTGATTCATTCAAATGCTCTTTCTTTTTGTTCTAGAGCTGTTTGTTCGAGACGGGTTCGTTGAGGGGATAGAAACATGTCTGGTAATCGTTTTTTCGTTCTACATTTTCATGGTTGAGATGCGTTTGGTAAACGAAAAGTGATATTGAATGTCATGGAAAGGGTGTGGATCATTAAGATTCAAACATTTTTTAACTCCTAATCCTCTGTGAAGAGATTTAAACCTCTGGTCTCTTAGTTGATGATATATTCGTTAATCGTGTTTAGTTACCGACGGAATGTGTAACAGTCTAAGACCACCGCTAATAAATTATTATTTGCTTTGACCCTGTTCGAAGTAAAGCTGGACCCTTTTCTATAACACACGGTCTAAAATCGCGACATTGACGGAGATAAGTGAATCGCGACATTGACGGAGATAAAGTGAAATGTGATATGAGAGGGAGAATGTGGTGATGGGTTTATCCATGGGAGTAGTGGAGAATGGGAAAGAAAAAGGGAAAAGGGAGAGTTGATTTGATTTGATTTGCTTTGATTTGCTTTGATTCCAATTAATATTTATTTCCCATATTGCCCTTCCCCCCTAAAAAAAAAAAAAAAATTAAATTATAAACTATGTAAATGAACGATTATATGGAAGTAAATTAATTATTCATTTCTAGACCTTTGTTGATAACCTGAGTTTTAAAAACTAAATTGTCTAATAGATTCCTGAATATCAACGTTTAGATTTTCGATGTGATTAATTACTATCACATAAATGTTGCTCGTCTTGAAGAACAAGAGAGCTGATCAAAAGACTATCCTATAATTGAATTTTGAATTTTCTTACCGAATCAAAAAGTGGCTTTGGTTATGAGTTAGCGATCAAACAGAAAAGGGGTTCGAGTGAATTGAAAAGCTCAGCTTTGGGAAACTGTTAGGGAAAGGGCAAAACTGTCTATTTTTTTAAAAAAACAATAACCTTTAGAGGGGAAAAAAAAAAAGAAAAAAAAATGCTAATTAGGAAGTGGTTGGATTTGGATAAAAACCCTAGACGCACTCAAAAGCTAATTAATTACAATGGAACAACCAAATCCAAAAAAGGTTGACTTATTTGGCAGCTAAGTTTGTTGTTGCTGCCGACACTAATTGGATGTGTAGGCCACACAGACAGCCCACTTCCTTTTCTTCTACTTTTATTATTAAGATAAACTCTAAAACTCAAACTTTGTATATACCAAATCTGTGAGTATATAAAACATACCAAAACATTCAAATGTCAAACATACCAAAACATTCAAATGTCGAGACGAATCTGTGTGTACTCGGCTCGATGTTTGGAAACTCCGAAGACAATTAACCAGCTTATGCACATCTCAATTAATCTCACGAGAGAACCCATCTAACTCTACAACATTTGGGTGCCGAGCTAACGAAACTCGAGGAAAATTAACCAGCTTACGCACATCTCAATTAATCTCACGGGAAAACCCATCTAACTCTACAACATTTGGGTGCCAAGCCAACAGAACTCGAGGAAAATTAACCTGCTTACGCACATCTCAATTAATCTCACGGGAGAACCCATCTAACTCTACAACATCTTGGTGCCGAGCCAACCGAACTCGAGCAAAATTGAACAAAGAAAAAAGGAGTACAATGGACATAGTTAAACAATACATATTCAAACGTTAGAGTTTCTAGCACTTACTGCTTTCTATCCAGAAGATGATACGCACCCTCCACGTCTATTGATGACTGAGGTCCTTTAGAATGTCACTAAACTAAACTAATCTTAAAAGTTAAGCATTACAAGCCAAATTCAAAGTCATGATCAGAAGGTTATTCTTCAAACCCGCCAATTGTCCTGTGTATCTACAAGTGTGTGTGGTATATAAATAATTTGGCAAAATGGTTTACAAGTTTTAAGTCGACACGAGATGAGGACCCGCACGGGGGAGTACACATGAATATGTGACATACTTGACACTGTCCAGTACCACAGAGACAAATATTCTCGACATTGACTTTGGCGTAATCACGCTGTCGACTTCGCTGTCACCAGCTTCTCTTGGATCAATGAGAACAGAAACTACCATGGAGGAAGATGTTTTATTGTTACCTGGAAAGCTGTCTTTGCGTGGGTTTCTAACAGGTTCTTCTGTGATGTTGAAATTTGATCCACTTAGGGGAACCGGAAGATCACCCAGGATTCTCCTGTTCTTTCCCTTGTTAAGACGAGTAGCATTCCCACGATGCGCTCGAGAAGTATTGACAATTGAAGATGCTGGAATTATTACGCCCGGAGATGTTGCCGAAACGTCAAACTGGAACACTTCTGTGCACAAGCCAGAACTCAACATCGGTCCTACAGATGAAGAAAAACCATAATTATGTATAGAACAATGTTGAACCCGCCCCACAATCATTGGCCAAGACCATCAAGCAAAACTTGAGGATATTAAAGTTTGACACTCATCTAATACATCACATAACCATTAGATCAAATCCTCATACACGAAAACGTGTACCCCCAAAATCAATTTTCCGCCTACTCTTTGCACATAAATCGGGACAATATATGGCCTACAAGATTCTGTCAAAAATGAAACTGGAGAATGGGTCGGAAATCCTAAATGAAAAAGAAAAAATGTGAAAGTCATGGCAACAGCTTCCCCAATGGCCAAACAACCTATACAATCAAACAGAAGCAAAACAATCATCAATAAGGAATTGCAAGAGTTTATTAGTTTCAATTCATGTTGCTTCCCCTTTTCGCACAAGTGGGACGCATCGTAAAGCAAGTTTTCCGGCACGTAACAGGTAGGTGTTGCTTTTTCAAGGGCAAAAAACAATAATCATATTCGTGCAAACAGTCTATCACACACTTCTGAATAAAAACTATTCATGTGCACGCATCGATATCTGATGAAAAATCATCCTAATTCACGGTGTGGAACTATGTTCTATGGTTTAAATGCTCGAAAACACCTTTTGAAGGGTATTATGTCACAATCAGATCTATTGAAGAAAATTCAAGTCTAAGACATCTATAACAAATTTGTCTTACATCAGTATAAAGGCTAACAAGGGAAAACAACGAGTCAATCTTCCTGCCTACTTTTCAAATTACATGGGCACCAAATAGAGGACACAATGCTTGCATTGTTAGGAATCACGACTCTCCACAATGGAATGATATTGTCTACTTTGAGCATAAGCTCTCATGACTTTGCTTTGGGCTTCTCCAAAAGGCCTTATACCAATGGAGATGTATTCCTTATTTATGAACCCATGATCATTCCGTAAATTAGCTAATGTGGGACTCCCTCCCAACAATCCTCCCTTCGAACAAAATACACCATATAGCCCTTCCTTGAGGCCTGTGGAGCCCTCGAACAACCTCCCCTTAATAGAGGCTCGACTCCTTCTTTGCTTTTGACTACACCTTCGAGGCTCACAACTTCTTTGTTCGACATTTGAGGATTCTATTGACGTGGCTAAGTTGAGGGCACGACTCTGACACCATGTTAGAAATTACAAACCTCCACAATGGTATGATATTGTCCACTTTGAGCATAAGCTCTCATGGCTTTGTTTTGGGCTTCCCCAAAAGGTCTAGTACCAATGGAGGTGTATTCCTTACTTATAAACCCATGATCATTCCCTAAATTAGCTGTGGGACTCCCTCCCAACAATCCTCAACTCGCATATATCCAGTGTCCATATGTCTTGTTTCAACAGCCATCTGATAGTTGATACCATTAGAATTCTAAATCCCAATAGAAGAGGTAAATTCAAGCAGATTGTGCAACAAATGAAACTTTCAAATATCATCATGCCATGCATAGAAATTGTATATAAAAATAGTAATCATATAATTAAAAATGTTAGCATGCTGGCCATTACCTGCAAGACCTTCACGAAACCACTGTTGGAGTTTACCATCAGCCGCAGTTGCCTTGATGTTTGGGATTGTGAGGGCTGGACTAAGATCCCTAGGAATTGCAAGACCAGTCTCCCTAGCCTTGTTCGTATCAGAAGCCTTGCGAGAGGCCATAGCTTTCTCGCCAGCCAGGAAAGAATGAATTATCAAGTTTCCATCGATCTTCACTAATTTGTCATTCCTTGGAACGTATAAAGAAGCAACAAGAGGTTCGCTAGCATTTCCAAGCTTATTAGACTTGTTTGAATCATTTAAATGCTCTGACCCCTTTCCTTGTTGATTGAATTTCATGTCTCGCCCTTTCCTATAAACTCCCTCACATTGTAAGCGGTTCAAAGTACCAGATTTTCCACAAGGAGTTCCTACATTCCCACCATCGGATAAATTGAAATGCCTATCGACTCTCAAAACCCTCCCATGATTCTGATTGTATAAACTATCACCAACAAATGCCAACTTACCAGGAACTCCTTCAACATTTCCAAATCTGTCATTCACTACAGGAACTAGACCACCAAAAAGCATGATAAAGAACAACAGACCCAGAAAACTAACACTGGCAACCTTCTTAGTTCTTCCCACAGCCTTCTTACTCTCATTCTTTTTACTCCTAGCTACAGAAGCAGGTTGTTGGGGCTTTAGTCTAGGAATAGGAACCAGAGGGACCTGAGACCCTTGCGGTTTAACAACATAAGGAGCACATGGCACCCATGGATAAGACATTGGAGGCATTGATGGATGCGGGTACATACCAGGAGGAGGAGGCTGACACATACCATTACCACTCAGCTGCTGTCTCAGAGCTGCATTCTCAGCCAACATATACGATATCTTACTATTCAATCCAGCAATGGTTGAATGCATGATTCTCACTTTATCCTCCAACTCCTCCACATAATGTTTTTTCCTCTGCCTGGAAAGATGCGCACTCTCTCGATTCCTAATCAACCTCGCTTTCCTCTTCTCTTCGTCCTCGTTTACAGCACAGGAACCCAATTGGGGATTGGTAGTTTCCGCAGGAACAGATGACCTTTGATACTTGGAAGATCTCAAATCCGCATTACCTTCATCCTGTTCTTTCTTCCTCTTCGTCATACAAAATTTCCCTATTTCCTCTGATTTAATCTTCTGGTCGACACTAACATCATAATACTCAGCATTAGCAGATCGGCAATTCATTCCTTCAGAGACGCCAGAATCGAAATTTCCAGAACCCGAGCCCTGAGACGACACTGGCTCGCCTGAGAATTCATGATCACTACCACCGCCACCATGCTCTGGGGAAGGACAATTCACAATCCTCGAACTCTTTGAGTCCCATCCACCAGAATGAGTCGAAAAACACTCGCTATCCGCGGTTCTTAATTCAGAAGATTGATAGTTTAGAAACTCACCTTCATCGGGGGACTGCTTGCATGAAACCGCAGAGCTCCCCGATCCTGGAGAGCATGCAGGGCTGCAAACACGAACAGCAGCGTCCCCAGAAGCTTCCCGGTCAGCCTGGAGAGGGATATCAGGAGGCAAGTCCAGCGAATTGGTAGTTTGATCCAAATCTTCGGAGAGGAGGAAATCGTCCGCCTCAGAGGGGAGGAAAAGACCGTCAAGATCGTCAAAGGTCAGCTCAAAATCTTCATTTTCGTCGAATCCCAAATCCAAGGCCGTGGAATAAAGAAAAGGGTCACCGGGGTCGTGATCGGGATCGGAGAAAAACAGAGAGTCGAAAGGCGGAATTGGGAGGGAATCAAATTCGGAAGCGTAAGCTGTGGAATTAGGGTTTTGATCGGAGGGGGGAACAACTACAATTGGGTCAGCCATGGTTAGGGTTCTGGTGATGGTGAGGAAGATTGGTTGGAGTTATAAGGGGAAGACCGAAAGGAGAACAAATGAAACGCAAACTTCTCACCGCGTTCTTGGTCAAGCGCGCGTCAATCTCCCTCTTTGTGTCCATGGCTCCTAAATCTTATATATAACGCATTTTAAAATGGTGACAGAGTCCGACATATGTCAGCAAGACAATGGATCTTTAAGAGGATAGATTATAAAATCCCACATCAATTGAAGAGGTGAAATACGTAACGGGTTAAAACGGACAATATCTATTAGCGGTGGACTCAATTCGTCGTGTTGCACGAAAATGTCATCTAAATAAATAACATTTCCATTTGATTCTTGCAATTAATTAAAAAAAATCAGTTGATTTTCCTTTATTAATTTTGTCAAATTATTAAAATAATTTTAATTTAATTTTCTTACGTCATTTGATTCTTATCTCAATGGTGTTTTTGAGGTCACGACCCGAGAAACAAAATTTTCAAAGCTTAAAACATTTATGGTGTCTAGTTAGGTTTAACGTTCAAGTGAGTTAGATAAGTAAGCTAAATTTGGTGTCATTTCACTGTCGAGAATCATTAATAACCCATCACGAATTAGATAATAGTGTTGAGTAACATGTTCGGTACCACGTTTTACCTGGTTGCTTGATACTTTGTCATATTTAAGAGTCCGATTAAATTATCAAAAATGTCTTTAAACTATGTTGTCGTCTTCCATTATAGTTTCAAATTTTAAAATATTTCATTTTAAAGTTTATTTCAAATCCGCTCTCTTATGCTTTTGTTCTTAAATTTATAGAAATTTTTTTACCTATTTATGTTGACAAAATACCGACTTCCCAACTAAGATCACGTGTTTTAAGTTAGATGAACTATGTTCATATTAATATTAATATATATATATATATATATATATATATTTATTTATTTTAAGGTCTCATTTAATTATTATTATACTTATTATATATATTTTTTATTTACTATGCCAAATTCAAAAAACAAAAATTAAATGATTTTTAAAGACTAATAATCTAATCTAAGGTATATAAACTAAAAATGTCAACTTTCTTTTGCAAAATTCATGAATCTTTAGTAGAAATGATGAGAAAAATAGATTTTATATTCAATATCTACAACGACGTTGAGTTCGTGAAAAGTCGGTTAATAGAAACATCAACTAATTGAGTAGAGGAATGTGTCACGATCATGCTCGTCAAAGGCATGTTGCCTATGGCCACATGTCAAATGTCCCAATCATACTTGTTTAGGACATGTTTTTTTTATAGCTACATGCCTGTTCCCTTCTGTTGTCCATGTTGTATGCCCGTTTCAAACTTCTTTTACTATTCTCGTTATGTTAATATGGGAGTATACGACTAGTCACTAAAATTATGTCTATACCATAATATCTATGTCAGGTCAAAAATTTAGAAAGAATATGGAGCTTATGAGTTCTCGTCTTTTCACACGGATTGCCCCTAAGAAGAAAGGAATTTCTTGGCGAACAAATAATTCAGAAAATTTTATTTTTTTCTTTTTTTGTGATATAAATTCATTGCCAAATTCCATGTGTGTCTTTCCTTTTACCCCTTTCCCCTCCGCCTGGTGGGATAAGAAAGAGGGTTCTCTCTCTCTTTTTCCTTCTCCTCCAGATGCTAAGAATTAAACCCTTTACCTGTTTCTGCACCTTACCTCTTCCTATTCTTCTTCTCCTCCTCTGACCCAGAAGGGGAAGAAGAAACCCTTTGCAGGAATCGAACAGTTTCAGAGTCTTGTTCGTTGAATCATAAACAGAGCTCTTTTCCATGGAATCGGCTTCCTTCGAACCAACCCCACAAGGGTTCAAGGAGAAGGAGTCAATGGTTGATCCCTTCTTGGTTGAGGCTCTCCAGAATCCTCGTCATCGTCTTACCAGTGAGTTCTTTTGTTATTTCTTTCGTTTTTTTTAAGGGGTTGAATTGCCCAGTTGACCTAATCTTGAATCTGTTCTTGGGATCAATTGATTTCGATTTGCGAGTTTGTATTGGTTTTTCGATATTTGGTGGCTTCTCGATTTGTGTTCTTTTAGTTTGTTTGATTTGGATTTGCTATAAGCTTGTAGTTGGGTTAGATCTGTTTTTCTCTGTGAGGTTCCTGTCTTTTTGTTTGTGGGAAATCTTATGATTATGGGTTCATATTTCTTAGGAAACAGAATGATTTCATTGTAGAGATTATGGATTTACAAGAAATCAGATGAAATTTCCCCAACCCACCAAGGGGATTACAGAAAATTCTCAATTGGCTATAATTTGTGTTAAGCTATAGTTACGAAAATCAATATGATGAACACACCAAATAGAAGAAAGCAGCCTGACTTGGTCCTTCTGTCCCAATGTTTCCATAAAAGCATCACTATGGAGCCCGACTGCAGAATTCTAGCTGTTTTTTGCCTAAGAAAGTTGTAGAAATGAGCTCGTAAAAGGCCTCGGTGCAAGTCGTAGGCAAAACCCAACAGAGTTTGAAAGATTTAAACAATCTATACCACTATGAGACAGCAAATAGGCATTTAATGATATATTTGGTAATTAGTAGGAATTTTTTGTGAGATCCCACATTGGTTGGGGAGGAGAACGAAACACCCTTTACAAGGGTGTTGAAACCTCTCCCTAGCAGATGCGTTTTAAAAACCTTGAAGGGAAGTCCGAAAGGGAAAACCCAAAGAAGACGATATCTGCTAGCAGTGTGCTTGGGCCATTATAAATGGTATAAGAGCCAAATATCGGGCGGTGTGCTAACGAGGACGGTGAGCTCCGAACGGGGGGGGGGGNGGGGGGGGGGGGGGGGGGGGGGGGGGGGGGGGGGGGGGGGGGGGGGGGGGGGGGGGGGGGGGGGGGGGGGGGGGGGGGGGGGGGGGGGGGGGGGGGGGGGGGGGGGGGGGGGGGGGATTGTTAGATCCCTTATCGGTTGGAGAGGGGAACAAGACATTGGGATTTCTTCATTTGAACATTGGTTTCTTTTAATAATATGAATGATTTACATGTTAATTTACGATTTCTTTTCAGTTTTACGGATGGAACTTGACATCCAGAAGTTCTTGCATAATCCGGATCAGCAGCTCTTTGAGTTCCAGCATTTTCCTACATCATACCTTCGACTTGCTGCTCATCGTGTTGCTCAACATTATGGCCTTCAAACCATGGTTCAGGACTCCGGCATTGATGGTTTTGGAAATAGGATCTTGGTTCGTAAAACGGTGGAAAACAGACTCCCTTCTGTGCGGTTATCTGAAATACCTGCGAAGCAATTGGACAACGAGAAAAATGAGCAGGTCAAATTTGTCATCAGACCTCGGCCTAACAAAATGTCTGAAACTTCTGCCAATGATGGAGGTCTCAAACAAAATTCTGTCCGAAGCGTGGAAGAGAGAAAGGAGGAATACGATAGGGCACGAGCTCGAATCTTCAGCTCTCCAAGTAGTCCTGAGTTAGACGATACAACATCTCAATCCCCATCTGAAGGAAAATATGCATGCTCGAACAGGGATGAAACTGAAGGCTTTAGAACTTTGGCTGGTGATTTTGAAAAATTTAATGGCAGGGATGGCATGACTTCTCGGGTTGCCATTTTCAAAGATAGGGAAAAAGATCGTAGTGACCCCGATTATGATCGCAACTACGATAGGTATGTCCGTGTACTTGGCCTTGTTTGGTGGGCTTGCTTTTTTGTTATCTTTATGCACCGAATGTCTGTCTATTAAGCCTATGTCTATGTTATGCCAATGATTCTTTGTTGAAACAGGTATATTAGGAACCTTCCAACCAATCAAAATTTAAGCTTGGCTCCCTTTACTATGCAAAAAATTCAGCCTCCATTTGTACAATGTGATATGGGTTACTCCCTCATGGGTCATATACCAGGAACTCAACCTTCACTTAACTATGGGCCTCATCCGAGTCCTGTCGTAAGCCCTTTCTCCGCAATGGGTATGAACCGAACGTCTAGAGACGCTTCTTATGAGCAGTGGCAGAGTGCTGCGATGATGTATGCCCATTCCTACAACCAGCTCAGGCATTCTGCTTTTCAGGTACTTTTAATTAACCTACCTTTTCCGTTCGCTAAAAGTTGCAAGTATTATTTGTCGAAAACCAAGAAAAAAGTTCGATCGTTTTGCATTGTGGATGCACAGCATTGTTTTTCGTTTGTTTATTCATGATTGATATGAGATGTAATAGTCTAACTAACCGATATTGTCTTCTTTGGGCTTTCCCTTTCGCCTCACCTTTTGGGCTTTTCCTCAAGGTTTTTAAAACGCGTATGCTAGGGAGAGGTTTCTAAACTCTTAAAAAGAATGCTTCGTTTTACTCCCCAACCGATGTGAGATCTTATGATAAAAAATAAGAAGCTTTGGCTCACATCGGTTGGGGAGGAGAAAAAAACATTGTTTATATGGGTGTGGAAACCTCTCCCTAGTAGACGCGTTTTAAGAACCTTGAGGGAAAGCCCAAAGAAGACAATATCTACTAGTGGTGGGGCTAATGTTGATGAAAGACGTTTTTAGGAAGCAATCAATATTTCATTGATAAGATGAGATAGGACGGAGAGATATGATTGAGGAGTTCCTTTGCACGAGGATAAAAGGTTTTTGTGGCACGCTAGGGTATGTTCGCGGGGGCTTTGGGAAGAAAGAAACAAAAGAATTTTTAGAGCGTTTGAGAGAATCTCGAGTTAGATATGGTCTCGTATTAGGTTCAATGTTTCTCTGCAGGCGTCTGTGACCAACTGGCATTGATCTCAATGAACGTTCGGTTTAGTCTCGGCTAGAACTTGTAAATGATGAATAATTGTGAATGTTTTGAACTAATGATAGCATCTGGTGGTATGTTATATTGCAGGCCCCATTCTGCCAGCAACCCCTCAGCTTTGACTACTCTCAAAATCACCATTAGAGATATATGATGATGAGGAGCTTAGGTGAAAAACACTTTACAATTAGATTTTGTTGTGTACTCTTGTTTGATTGACTGCTTGGAATCTCAGTTCTAGTTTTTGCATAACTTCTTATAACACTTTCTCTCATACCCCATTATGCCATTAGTTGCTATACAACACTCCTTCATAACATTTCTCCCATTCAACATCGATTTTCTTCGTATTTTCACATGTTCATCGGTCTCATAGCGACATGAAGAGTAAGATTAAAGTATAAACAGACCCGAACAATCTTGAATTAAAGGTAAGATACATCTTGGCTTCCACCTCGTTGGAGGTTGGTATGCGTAGAGAATCTTAGCACGTTGTTTCAAAAGCTTAAACTTTGCACAACGAACAAAGTTTTAGGATGCCTTTTGTAGCCCGTTTTATGAGTTCTTTTTCCTTTCCTTTTGGGTTTCTTTTATCCTTTTTCATGGACTAAAAGATGGATGAAGTGAATAGGTGGGGAAAGACGTTCGATAATAATGTTATTTTCGATTGATTACTCGAATCAAATTCGTTACCGGTTATGATTTTAGATTACTGGTTAGGTAGACAACTGGTTTGGGTGTGTATCATCAATGATGCATACTTGAACTAGTTTGTTTCTGTACTAAATTTTTTTAGACGGTTGACAAAATTAGGAATGTTTTTGAAACGAACAAAACAACGTTTTTGGTAGCTTCAAAAGTTTAGATGTTGATAAACATGATGAGCAAGTGCAAAGACAGTCAATGTAATTTTATTTATGAAACAAATAATTGAATGATTGTTGTTGTACGATCATATCCAATAATAGACCAAAATGAACGAGAGATATTTGTCATAGTGTTGTACTTGATTGCACTCGAACCACAAAATATATTGCTTCTTTCTTCCACTTTTTTCCATACAACTTTGTGCGTTTGTTTCACATTTTAGATTTGCCCTAAACATCACTTTCTTTTGCATTTAGTCTTGGTTGGAAATAGTATTATTTCTGCTTAGTACAAGAAAAAAGGGCTATAGTGTGTAACAGACCGAGATCATAGTTAGCAAATATTGTTCGCTTTAGCACGTTACATATCGTCGTTAGCCTCACGATTTTAAAACGCGTATGTTAGGGAGAGGTTTTCACACTCGTATAAAAAATGTTTCGTTTTCCTCTCCAACCAGTGTGAGATCTCTCAATCCATGTAAGTACTTGACTTTATGTATGTACGTACGTATATACATTTATTTGATTGGACGAAATTAGACCATAACTAAAAAGAGTCTCAAACAAGACAAGATTGGACGAAAATAGACCATAACTAAAAAGAACACGGAACAAGACAAAATTTAAACCGATTAAAAAAGAGTTATCCAAACTTAGAGGAATCCCATGTGGTTGCATTTCCAATAATATAAGTTAATAAGGTTCCTTAAAACATCATTAAAGAAATGTATGTGTTTGGTAGTGCTTCATTACAGCTAACATACGTTTCACACATGCTTAAGTCAAATCTAACATAATCAAAGATTCCAAACTTCACATGCACTGCTAATCCTTCTTTAATTAACATATAATTATGGATAATTTGTAATTTAATGCTCTGTTTTTTTTTTTTTTCCTTTTTCTTTTTCGGAAAGACTAAGAAGATTCAATGTTTTAAAGCTTGCTTGTCGGTATAACAACTGTAGATCAGAAAGGAGGAATCAAGGAATCTGGTGCTTTGATTTCAAGATTATTGCCTTGAAAAAAGATCGAACTCGATCAAATCTTCAAATAAAAAGAGTAAAAAATGAACTTTATTTGGATCTGATTCACTAATTTTGCATCGATTAAGAAAAAAACAGAGGATTTGATGAAGATGATGATGAACAGAGCTGAAAATCCTCGAGCTCTGTTTTGAGGATTTCAATGGCGGTTTTCAGAGTCTTGTACAATTTTACTCGTTCGGAAATAGAATTGATTTTACCTTTAACCGGCTGCCGGCGGCGAACTGTTTTGGAATACTGGGATTTGGAGATCGGAAAAACGCCATTACCGCCGGTGAAACAGAGGTCTCTAGCCGGATTTCTGTTTGAAAGAAATTTTAATCGTTTCCGGTGGGGAAAAGAGTAAGAACCTTCCTCCCTTCTGTTGCATTACCCGAATCCAAATCTTCGATGTGATTCGTCGCCGGGTTACTCACCGGAGCCCCAAGCCGGTGAATAGGCCGAGCCAAAAACGGACGCTCAAATTGCCCATTTGGCGGCGACCCAAATTGAGCCACTTGCCGGTGGTACTGAGCGGCGGCGGCGGCGGCAGCCATGTGGTGGTGCTGCTGCAGCGCTCCGACGGGTACAAACGGCAAGAAATGGTCGGAATTAGTCCGAGAAGAGTGAAGAAAATGAGGCGGAACAGGGGAACTGGCGAACAAATGATCAGTAGCGAGATCTGAAGTGGCGGCACCATTAGCACCGCCACTGCCACCGCTGCCGCTGGAAATCCCCTGCATACGCTTCAAATAGAGACGGTATTTCTGCAAATGGCTAGCTACGTTTTCACGAGTTAACCCATCGACGCTCATCAACTGCATTATGGTTTTCGGGACAGCATTTTTTATCCCCAAATGGGCGACGGCATCGACAAATCGCTTATGGAGCTGTGGAGTCCAGACCAGGCGCGGCCGCTTCAGGGTTCTCGCAGGCTCGCCGGACCCCAGGTCCCCACAATCCCCAAAATCAGCAGAACTCGGCTGAGCGACAACCGGAGGAGGCGGCGGCGGATGGCTGTTATTATCAATGACAGCATTTGAGCTTGAGATGTCAAATGCCACAGCAAGATCAGGGGTGATAAGGGTTTGGGAAAGAGGCATCAATTCATCAGGAGAAGGAAGCTCCTCTTCCCATTTTGAGAACCAATTTGAATCCTCTTCCCTCATTGTTTCTGAAATCTAAAGCAAACCCACTTCAGTTTTCACCAATATTTCAACTGGGTTAGCTCCAATTCTGCAAATCAACAAGTAAAAAGCTTCAAAAATAGGATCAAACCCAGAACCAGAACAGAACAGAGCAGGAGGAAGAGGAAGAAGAAAGGCGAGGAATTTGGGAGAGGGGTTCGAAGCGGATCTTGTAAGCTCCTTTATTTTTTTTTTTTCAGGATATCTGATTTTATTTATTTATTTATATATTTTTGGGTTTTATTTTCCGAGATCTGAGGGTGTTGGGAAAAAAAGGAAAATTTTAAAAAAATCAGAAGATCTGATTTCAAGGAAAATGGATTGGCAGCGCGTGGAGTACACGAATTTTGTCAGAAGAGGAGTGAGAGTGGGGAAGGTAGAGATGTGTTGAGACAACCAATCATTTGAATGTCTTGGGTCTTCTCTCAGGGGTTGTTCTGGCTACGACGACGGCTCCTAGTACTAGGATTTTTATGGCGCGTGTACTACACGTACCAATGGCGTTTTTAAAAATAATTTTAATATTGGTATGTCATTTTTAAAGAATTTGATCGACTTAATGAGATTTAAGTTGAATTAATAATTTTCTAAAATTTTATAATTATTCATTTTCCAATCCCTCTCAATTTTTTTTTAATATATATATTGAAATTAAATTATAAATTTTAATTAAAGATTTGAAAATAAATAAATAAACCAAATAAATGGAAGGATTCATATTATTATATATATATATATAGTATAAAATAAATTAAAATTTTAATCTAAACTTTTATAGCACGTGATAAATAAGAATAAATAATTTAATTTATTTTTTATTTTTTAATTTAAAAAGATGATGAATTTTATTTCAATTTTGTCTTAATTTTAGAAAACCTTCAACAAAATTATGAGAATTATTTGTTATTTAGTTGATTTTTCGAAAATTTCAATATTTTTTTTGGTTATTATCTCTGAGATCAGGCCCTCTTCATTCTCCATGACTCTTCAACTATTTCTCCATTGTTCTAGCGTCTTTAGACTCGAATTTCAGATTCTGAAACAATTTCTCTTTAATCTCTCGGACCTCCGGTAAGAAATCTGGCAACGCATCGGTGTGGAGTCCGGTACGATCCGCTTCAATCGATCGGAGCGACGAAGAGGAAGAGAATTCCGGGGATTTTCTCGCTTGGATCATTGCGCATTTTGAAGAACAAATAATGGAACGAAATTGCGGTACGGTCTCGTTCAATCGTAGAGGAGAACCTTCACATTAGATGCTAATCTCTCCATTTCGCAGTCTCTGTCTCCCCATGTTTGATCAGATCCTCCTCTGAAGGTATGTCGATTGGCGATTCCCGATATGAGTTTCCTGAACTGGAGAGAGTAAATGCTTCCATGTTTCATGCATAATTCCTTTGACATGTGCGCATTTAGGTATTCTGTTCAATTTTCGATATGGATTTCGATTGTTCTGTAATTCAACGAATGATTTTAGGTTGTAAGAGTAAAACTTCAGGAGATTATTAAAATTAAACGTATGTTCATGTTCGATTTTCGGTTTACATTGATGATATCGTCTGTTTTTCAAGTCGCTCTCATATTCTAAGAATGTTCACCCAAGTCTTTTTGTACTTTTGTGAAGATGCTTATATAAAATAATGGCTTCTAACTTCGTTTTATTCTCCACAAGTTTCCATAGCCTTTTCTTAATTCTCTCTCTTCCCTGAAAATCACACATCGTTCAATATATTTCTAAATTCAAGTGCACGCCTCTGATTGTTTTTGGTTTCTCAATTTTCCCAGTTTTCATCAAAGTCGGTTATGGGGCACTGAATTCATATTCCATAATTGAGGGATCATGTTCTACAACCCTTCCTTGCTATAGTATGTTTTCTTCCATCTACTTACTTCATTATAATGTGGACTGTAACGCTCCACATCTCCAGTTTAGCTCATTTCTTTAATTGCCGCCTTGAAATTTTCTTTCAAAATTGTTAGAATCGGAGAGAACTATAAGTTCAACACAACTTTGAGCATATTGGCAGGAGGCTGAGTCTTGAAGGGAGGTAGACACAAGGCGATGTGCCAACAAGGACGCTGGGCCTCGAAGGGAGTGGATTGGGGGGTCCCACATTGATGGGAGAAGGGAACGAGTGTCAGCGAAGATGCTGGGACCCGACGGAGGGTGAATTGTGAGATCCCACATCGGTTGGAGGTGAGAATGAAACATTCTTTATAAGGGTGTGAAAACTTCTCCCTAAGAGACGCCTTTTAAAAACCTTAAGGGGAAGCTCGAAAGGGAAAGCCTAAAAAAGACGATATTTGTTAGTGGTGGGTTTGGTTTGTTACATTCTTGAGTTTTAAGTTCTTCAATTAAATTTTGCTTCAAGTTGTAAAATCAATTTTCTCCCCTTTTTATCCTGCCCAAGTTTTTAGGAGATTAAATGGTGTTTAAAAATTGGAAAAAATCAGAATATTTTGGAAAAAACAAAACAGTTAGTATGATCAAAGGCTGATATGTCACTTGTGGTCTTGGAACCTCTAAGTATAAATGGTTGATGTCTGATACGCTAATGTAAAGATGATGTGCACCAGGTGTTGAGTGTAAATGGTCAAGGGCCAATGGAATGAAAAGTGTTGTATCAGAGCCTTGAGTATAAATGGTGGTCGCCATGGGTCGTTTCATGACTTGAGGGGTTGAACTACCCAATAGATTATAGAGAGTATCAGCGATGTGAGATCCCATATCGGTTGGGGAGGAAAACGAAACATTCTTCATAAGGCGGTGGAAGCTTTCTCCCTAACAGACGCATTTTAAAAACCTCGAGGGAAAACTCGAAAGGAAAAGCCTAAAGAGGACAATATTTGCTAGCAGTAGGCTTGGGCTGTTACAAGCGAGGTCTAGAGTAAATGACCAAGACTCACTACGTCACAAGCTATGATATTTTCTTTTGAGTTTATCTTACCTTGTTTTAGCGTAGAATGGGTTCATGTGGTAAAGTTGGTAAAGATACCCTTTTACAACAAGTTTGGGTTTTGTGTTAGACTGAGAATGATGTGTGAGTGATGAAGTTCGTAATGTTTCATTTTGTTCACTTCGAAATTTGGGGGCGTTACATAGATGGTTTTGTATGTGTTCCTGTTATAAACGTGGGATCTCCCCACACCCACCAAAAAAAAAAGAAAAAAAGAATTGCCCCAAGGTTTCTATTATGTCACTGTGGACAAGGTGTCATAGGAAAAATATGTGTGGATACTTTGTATGAACGTATTCTCTACATATTTTGTTGTGAATTGAATTGGAATAGCTAGATGCCAACTATGATGGTGTTGATTTCGTAATTCAATACTGATCGAACATGAAAGCTGCACCATTTGTAGATTTTTTTTTAGTAGCATATGTCAATCTTGATATTATATACTATGTAAGATGTTGTATTAATATGCATTTTACATTTTTGTAGAGTTTGATCTTAATAATGGAGGGAAAACCAAAGAGGAGAGCTGCTGCAGAGAATGGGGAAACGGCCGAAGACCTAGTACTTGCCACGTTAATTGGCAATGGCGAGGATCTCGGTCCAATTGTTCGACATGCATTTGAAATGGGCCGACCAGAAACTCTTCTTCATCAGTTGAAGAATGTTGTAAAAAAGAAAGAAGTTGAAATCGAGGAGTTGTGCAAGACTCACTACGAGGAATTTATCCGTGCAGTTGATGAACTTCGTGGGGTTTTGGTCGATGCTGAAGAGCTGAAGGCCGAATTATCGACCGATAATTTTAAATTGCAAGAGGTTGGGAGTGTGCTTTTGATTCGACTCGAAGAGCTTTTGGAATGTTATTCAATAAAAAAGAATGTGACTGAAGCCATCAAAATGTCCCAGAATTGTGTTCAGGTGCTTGATCTTTGTGTCAAGTGCAATGATCATATTTCTAAAGGCCAATTCTACCCTGCATTGAAAAATGTCGATCTGATTGAAAAGAATTATTTGAAGAACATTTCTGTCAAGACACTAAGAATGGTCATTGAGACAAGAATTCCTGTGATCAAATCTCATATTGAAAAGAAAGTGTCCACTCAATTCAATGAATGGCTCGTACATGTAAGGAGTTCTGCTAAGGTTATCGGGCAAACGGCTATCGGCCATGCTGCAACTGTTCGACAAAGAGATGAGGAAATGTTAGACCGTCAGAGGAAGGCTGAGGAACAGAACATTTCAGGGATAGGAGATTTTTCATATACTTTGGATGTCGGAGATTTCGATGAGGACTCCATTCTAAAGTTTGACCTTATACCTCTTTATCGAGCGTATCACATTCATACATGTCTTGGGATCAAAGAGCAATTTCGTGAATATTACTACAGGAACCGAATGTTGCAGCTTAATTCCGACTTGCAGATTTCTTCGTCTCAGCCGTTTATCGAGTCCTATCAGACCTATTTAGCTCAAATTGCAGGATATTTTATAGTGGAGGATCGTGTGATGAGGACTGCTGAAGGGCTACTATCAGCTGAACAGGTTGAAGCTATGCTGGAAACTGCTGTTGTCAAGGTGACATCAGTGCTGGAGATACAATTTTCCCTCATGGATTCTGCAACTCACCTTCTCCTGGTGAAGGATTACGTTACTCTTCTGGCATCTACCCTTAGACAATATGGATATGAAGTCGGGCCGGTTCTCGAGACGTTGAACAAAAGCCGGGACAAATACCACGAGCTTCTTTTGGAGGAGTGCCAGCAACAAATAGTGGATGTTCTAGCTAATGACACCTACGAGCAGATGGTTCTGAAAAAAGATAGCGATTACGACAACAACGTGCTTGCCTTTAATCTGCAGACATCTGATATAATGCCTACATTTCCGTTCATAGCGCCATTTTCTTCCACCGTTCCTGATGTATGCCGCATCGTGAGGTCCTTCATTAAAGGGTGTGTTGATTACTTGTCCTACAGTGCACATTCTAATCTTTTTGAGGTTGTGAAGAAATATTTGGATAGGATCCTAATTGATGTTTTAAATGAAGCAATACTCAATATTATCCACGGTGCATCCATTGGTGTTTCTCAAGCGATGCAAATTGCTGCGAATATAACAGTTTTGGAAAGAGCCTGTGACTATTTCATCAGGCATGCAGGTCTGTTATGTGGAATGCCAATTCGATCAGTCGAGAGGCCACAAAGCGGTTTCGCTGCAAAAGTTGTTCTTAAAACTTCAAGGGATGCGGCTTATATTGCATTGTTGACTTTGGTGAACACGAAGCTAGATGAGTTCATGGCTCTTACAGAGAATATTGGTTGGACTTCTGAGGAGGTTACTGCAAATGCAAATGACTATATAAATGAAGTGCTTATTTATCTCGACACGATAATGTCGACTGCACAACAGATTTTACCGATGGAAGCTTTGTACAAGGTCGGGAGTGGCGCTCTCGATCATATCTCGTACTCTATAGTTTCAGCTTTTCTTAGCGATAGTGTGAAAAGGTTTAACGTGAATGCAGTGATGAGCATCAACAGTGATCTGAAAATGCTGGAAGCTTTTGCAGACGAGAGATTCCACAGCACGGGACTGAGCGAAATCTACGGAGGAGGAGGAGGAAGTTTCCGAAACTGTTTAATGGAAGCTCGCCAATTAATCAACCTTTTGCAGAGCAGTCAGCCGGAGAACTTCATGAATCCGGTGATAAGAGAGAGGAATTACAACATGTTGGATTATAAGAAAGTGGCTAGTATTTGTGAGAAGTTCAAGGACTCCGCTGATGGCATCTTTGGTAGCCTTTCTAGCAGAAACACCAAGCAAAACACTCGCAAGAAATCAATGGACGTGTTGAAGAAAAGACTGAAAGATTTTAACTGACCCTTTTCAACATTTCTTGTTGAATAATATATATGCCTGTACAGTACAGGTGTTTTGGCTCCTCCTAGCTTATTTATTTGGATCATCTGTTGTGTATTATTATTTGATTTGGTGCCTTAATTTTAGGTATAATAAAGCCCCCCACATGCTTGCTTCTCTTCGGCTTCTTCGTGCTTAAAGCTCCTCTGCCATTGTGACTCAAAGGGAAGAGATTTTTGGTCAGTAGTACTCACTCTTCTTTGCTTCATTGTTCATTGTTCATTGTTTATGTTCATTAGAAACATGTTCTTGAGTCCATTGTATGAAACAGAAGTCTTGGACATAAAAATAAGCTTGACTTAAACTATTTTTAAGAATAAATTAGGTTGATTCGATGTCATTTCTCGGTTTCGAGAATTTGAGTTGGGATTTGGAGATCTTTGAAAAATCCAACAAGTTTAGTTCATAAACTTTGGTGTCTATTTGTTCCTCAACTTTTATTTATATGTACAGCACAACTCCTTGTTTGATTTTATAGGGATCTAGGTGAAGATTCCATAAGAAATTATTCTCGGTTATAATTATTATTATCTCAATATTGATTAATTATATATATATATATATATTTGAAACATTTCTATTTAAATGGTAAAAATCCCAATGAAAAAATTTCTCATTCACAAAGAAAAAAAATTCTCAAATTTACTAATAAAAATAAAATCATAATCATAAAAGTTTAAATTTAGGGTTTATTATATATGTATATGCAGAGAGTTAGATGAACACGACTCTCCACAATAGTATGATATTGTTCACCATAAATTCTCGTGGCTTTGCTTTGGGTTTCTCCAAAAGGCCTCACAGAAGAGTATTCTTTGATTATAAACCCATTATCATTCTCTAAATTAGCCGATCTATGACTTTTATCATCCAGGGAGAATTTGTAGAATTTGTGGCATGGGCACAATAGACATCTTCCTAACGTGGTATTGTTTTTTAACTTAGTTGAATAAGAGATCAAACAAGATTGTTTCCTCCCATAATTAGGATTAATTCAAAGTAATCATTTAATTATATTAAAATTAATTTAAGTTATATTGAAATTAATTTAAGTAAGGGGACAATCATATGAGAATTTTCTTTCAATAATTAGGATTAATTCAAATAATCATTTAATTATATTGAAATTAATTTAAGTAATCTGACAATTATACGAGAATTTTCCTTCAATAATTAGGGGATTAATTCAAATTAATTCAAATAATCATTTAATTATATTGAAATTAATTCAAGTAATCGACAATTATATATGAGAATTTTCTTCCAATAATTAGGATTAATTAATCATTTTCAAATTAATTTAAGTAACCATTCAAATGAGAATTATATATGAGAATATAATAAACTTTTGACCTAAACTTATATAATCTTCCAATAATTAGGATTAATTAATCATTTTGAAATTAATTTAAGTAACCATTCAAATGAGAATTATATATGAGAATATAATAAACTTTTGACCTAAACTTATATAATTTTATACTTTCGTCTCATAATAAATTTTTATGAACAAATAACGTAGGAATATTATGAGAAGTTTTAATCTATGATTTAAAAAAAAATTAAATATTGAATTAATCTCGATAAAACATTAATTGAACTAACAAGTGATAATTTGACATAACTTGAGAGTGATACTTACGAATATATCGAGACTGATACTTACGAATATATAAGCTAGGAAAATAAATTTAGATTTAGTCGATCGATAACGTTTTAGTTCAAAGTGTATTTTCATGACATGCCTCACCTAATTGCGTTGACGATTTGTCGTGTGAAGTCAACCAGACCGAGACGAATCGAACCATATCAGTGGGTGTCGTAGTTCCACAATTTAAACCAAATTGATTTTATAAGTTTGTTTTTCATTAAAATATATAAATTCGTTTACAGCGCAGCTCAGCCCAGTCGAGCCCAACCTCAATAGTCGGTAATCCCCACCCACCCCTCCCCATTACTCATTCCAAATCTATCCCAGCCCCCTCGCGCGCCGCTCATTCTTCCCCTCCCCGACGTTCACGTTCTCTCTCGGTGCTCTCTCTCTCTGCCAGGTACGAGCTTAACTCCCATTTGTTTTTTTGGGTTTTCTGATTGCAACCCTCTGATCGTATTCTTGTCTGTAATTAACAATCTGGAAACCTTTCAATAACCGTAGTGCTAGTAGTTAGGAAGATGAGGTAAATTCTGGATTCCAATTGTGCTATAACTGGCGGCTGAGAGACGAATTCAACATACGTCTTGTTTGCGATACTGAATATTATCAAATGGGTAGGCTAGGGTCTACTGTGGAAATTCCTGAAAGAAGACATCGATCCGATCGAGAAAACGGCAGCCATCGTTACTCGCCGGACTCCGATGCTTCCGGTGGGGATTACCGACGACGTCGTAGCCCTAGCTATGAAAGTTATGATCGCTACAGCCATCGTCGTCGATCTGTATCGCCTGGCTACCAGGACATTAGGCGGAGCCCTAGGGCTGATGGAGACCAAAACGGTCTGCCCAAGAGATTTGGGCGCGCAGGAGGCCGGGCGTATCTGGATAGAAACGGGAGGGCGTCTGAAGAGTCCGATTCGGATGAGGAGCTGAAAGGGTTGAACTATGAAGACTATCGGAGGATGAAGAGGCAGAAGCTCCGGAAGACATTGAAGCATTGTATTTGGAGAGTGACCCCTAGCCCACCGAGGAATGGGAACGAAGATTATGAGGATAAAGATGACGAGATTTTGGAGAAATATGGCAACGATGACGGTGGAGATATAAGTGGCTTGAGTGAGAAAAAGCAACATGAAAAAAAATATGCATCTGATAAAACTAAGAATTCTGACTCTGACTCTGATTCTGAATTATCTGATACAAAATTGAAAGGGAGGAAATTGAAGAGTTCTGGTTCCAGGCGTAGAAGTAGAAAATTGTCTCTTAGCGACTCTGAGTCGGGCAGTGATACCGAGAGTGAGAGTGAAAGTGAATCAGAGGAAGAAAGTCGGAAGAGAAGAAAGAAATCGATGAATAGGAGGAATAGAAAACATAAGAGTATCAGGAGCAGTAAGAAGAAGAAGAGTAGGTACAGTGATATGGAGGACAGCGAAGAAAGCGAGACAGATGATTCTGATGCCAGTGGCCATGTTAAGTCAAGAAAAAGGAGTCATAGAAAGAGGTCCAAGAATGGTAGGAAGAGGAGGTACAGTGATTCAGATGAGAGTGAGAACAGTGAAGCTGAAAAATTGAGGAAGCGAAAGAGCTCATTGACTTCGACAAAATCCAGGAGCAAGAAAAACAGACAGTCAGAAACGGAGAGCAAGGGTTCCTCTTCCGAGGAGAATTCTGATTCTGAAGACGTTGATGCTAAGAGTAAATTAAAGATCGACGGAGATAAAATGGCTGAGATTAACGCTGAAGCTTTGAAGATTAAGGAAATTTTGGAGGCACAAAAGAAACCTGCATTTGATAATGAGATGCCAGTTGGACCAATGCCACTGCCTAGAGCTGAGGGACATATTAGCTATGGTGGTGCTCTTAGGCCCGGAGAAGGTGACGCCATTGCACAGTATGTTCAACAAGGGAAGCGTATTCCCCGGCGTGGTGAAGTGGGTCTTTCAGCTGAGGAAATCCAGAACTTCGAGACTCTTGGCTATGTGATGAGCGGTAGCAGGCATCAGAGAATGAATGCAATCCGTATTAGAAAAGAAAACCAAGTTTACAGTGCTGAAGATAAAAGAGCCCTTGCAATGTATAACTACGAAGAAAAAGCAAAACGCGAGCGGAAGGTGATGGATGATCTTCAGCGGCTTGTTCAGCGCCATATAGGTCATGATGTTGGCCCTTCACATGATCCTTTTGCTGCATAAACTCATCTGGTACCGTACTTAGATGTTGATGTACTCAATTCTTTAGGCAGGAAGAAAATGTGTCATGCAAGGATATGTGAATCACTGCTAAGTATTGGTTATCCCTTTTAGTTTGCCTATCAAACAAGCTTTAAGCAAATATGTTTTGGCTTTGACATGTGTTGCTGAAATCCTCTTATCGTATTATCTTTCTCCATCTTAAAAGGTTGTATTTATAAATGAGTTTGGTGGTTCATCTTTGCAAGCTAGTGATGGTACAGTTATTATATTATTACAATGAGTCATCTGCTTCGCTGATCTTCCTTTCATGGTCTCATTTCCTTTGCAAATCTCTATCATTTATAATTTTCCCTAATGTTATCTTTACCATGATGTTTGCAACATTTACTACGGATTTGAATACTCGACATAGAGTAATTGTGCCTCTGCATTTCAAACCTTTAGCAGCTCAAAATGGTTTGAGCTGATTCAAACTTTGATGCATAGATGTGTGCTTTGTTGTCGTTATTTCTTACTGCCTCCTTTCATTATTGAGGCCAATTAATTCTCTCAAAGGATGCTTATCAGGTTGCTTTTGTTTAGCATAGACTTTTTCCTTATCATTATTATCTTGTAAGCATTAATTCTCTAGAGGGGTTTGAATTTTTTTTTTGGAGGAGGTGTGGGAGGTATTGCTGTTTGATGTCTCTTTATGGGTGTCCATGAATTGGACTTTTTGTAATTATCAGTTGAATTTTTAGTTCGTTCATGTAAGTCATGACTCTTTTTGCAGATTTTTTGTTTCCTTTTACAGGCCTTTGTACATTCTTTATTTCACTTGCTCCGTTTCTGATAACTTTTTTTGGATATAGATGTCATTTTTAATGAGTTAGATGCCCCCAATCTGTAGTTTGTGGCTATAATGATATTACTTGTTTCGTTCTTATTCCTCAGTTTGGCAAAGAAGGAGCTGTGAAGTATGAATGCAAAGGTATGTTCAGTTATCAAACCTTCTGGTTTTGTTCTCGTGCTTTCCTTGCATTTTTATGTTATTCTGAGAGCACAGTTAGAATGAGGGCTGCATGGCTGTAACTCAGCCTTAACTCGGACTATCCTACAAACCAATAAACTTCTTTCAACCTGCTTTTTCTTTACTCACATGCTCTTGCTTCAAGCCCACCCTGTTTAGTTTTTGGTTTTAGAGTTCTTTAAGTTGGACCACCAAAAAGAAAATTGCATTTTGCTAGTGGCAATCTATTATTTTTTATCTTATCTTTGCCATGTTTGTGTAGCCTAATGATCCACTCTTATATGGTTGTGATGTCTGTTCATTTATGTATTTCTTATATATTTAGACGTTACATTTGTACCAACTTTTGTTGTGGTTCGGTTCTGAATCACGTAGTATCTAGTGAGGTTTGGTATCAGTGACACCTCAAGCCCAAGACTCACATTAAGATTCAAAATATAAATTTGAGACAATAGTCCTTGTGCAACTTAGCCACACCACCTACTTATGAGAATGATATGATAGGTATCCTTGATTACAATCTATAGACTATTTATAGGGTTTAACTTTCTCTTCCAAGTCTCACACAACCATATTTACTTCCAACAATGAAAACAACATATTTTCTATCCGCACAACACGAGAAATTATATTTACTCATATTTATTATTTGCAAAACCAAATTGGTTCGAGTTGGGTCAGTTGGCAGGTAGACTCTATCCGACCCAAACAATAATATCACCATACTAACTTAGCCCTTTCATTCGTACTGCTAATCGATTCACTCTCTTTCTAATTGACTTGATCTTTACCCTTATTTACAATTAAAGCTATCACAACCATAGGTTCTTTACCATAGCTTTGATAAATGACACAATTTAACTTCAGGGCAGAAGGGCAAAAATTTAAAATTTTACTGTGAGTATGGATTAAAATTTAACACTTAAAAATACAATAATTAAAATAAAACAAGTCTCAAATTATTGATACGAAAAACAGGCCACAGGAAGAATGATGGGAGGTGGTGGTGACCTAAGTGATCTTAATCCTAAAACACACAGAGTTGGAGTTGGTTATATTATTAACATTAAAGAACAAATGATCTTAGTCCTAGAAAACACTGAGTTGGAGTTGGTTATATTATTAACATTAAAGAACAAAAGAGATTATTATGCTGTTTAGTGACAATTAGGAATCTGCCACTCAAAAGACAACCTTAGTGGAATCCTCCACCTTTTCGTCCAATAGAATGTCTAGCTCAATTAACGTCGGGTAGAACCGTCGACTTTTGAAATAGTAATTGCTATTTTTAATTATCGAGCTATAATCAAATTGATTTGTAAATTATAAGGTTATTATAATTGTATTAACCTTCCTCCCCTCCCTTTTTCTTGGCCATTTCTCTGTTATTGTTCTTCAGGATTCTCTCTTTTTTATTCTTAATTTGGGTGATTAGTTTGCTGAAGCTTCTTCTCCATGTTGGGTCGAATACTAAGAACCAAAGCTTCTTTCTTTTGAGTTGCTTCAATGGCTTCGTTTTTGACAGGCAATTCTTCACCTTTCACTGCTTCAGCACTGTCTTCAACATCCTTACATTTACCCCACAAGACACAGTACAGCCCTGTCGCAATCAGCACTGCTCCAATTATCCTGAAAAATCAGTACAAAAATAAGAGTGTTGTGTTCTAAAGGACTCTGCTAGATTTGGTTACCCTCCAAAAGAGAATTGATGAGTAGTTACCCTCCAACATAAATCTTTTCAGCCAAGATGAGAGAGCCCATGAAGGCAACAATCGCTGTCCCCAGAGGGCAAAAAGCTGTAACAAAAACTGGCCCTTTTGTTTTCATAACCAAACCTTGAAGATAATATGCCAACCCTGAGGTCACAATCCCCTGCATAGACATTCAATATTATGAATTAGAATTAGAGGTATGTTTTATAGAATTCAAAGACTGAAATATCTGGGACAATCATTGCGAGATCCCATGTCGGTTGAAAAGGAGAGCAAAACATTGTTTATATGGGTATGAAAACCTTTTCCCAAACACTTTCTAAAAACTTTGAGGAAAAGCTTAAATAGGACAATATCTGCCGGCGGTGAGCTTGGACTATTATGATGATTTTAAGTTTATAGAAATCTAGGTTTGTTACAGTTGGTATCAGAGCCAGATATTGGGCGGTGTGCCACCAAGAACGCTGAGCCTCGAAGGGGGGTGGACACTGGGTGGTGTGCCAATGAGGATGCTAGGCCCCGAAGGTGGGTGGATTTGTGAGATCCCACATTGATTGGAGAGAGGAGCGAGTGCCAACGAGGACTCTAGTCTCAAAGGGGGTAGATTGTGAGATCCCATGTCGGTTGGAAAGGGGATTGGAAGCATTGTTTATAACGGTTTTGAAACCTCTCTCTAACATATGCGTTTTAAAAACTTTGAGGGGAAGTTCATTTTAAAAACTTTGAAAGGAAGTTCGAAAGGAAAAGCACAAAGAGGATAAGCATATGCGTTTTAAAAACTTTGAGGGGAAGTTCATTTTAAAAACTTTGAAAGGAAGTTCGAAAGGAAAAGCACAAAGAGGATAAGCGGCTTGGACTATTACAATTATTGTCTTTCTTACCGCATAAGCGGCGGCCAGAAGGTTCATGTCCCAGCCAATGGCCCAGGCGTGAGGGCGGTGCTCCATGGCGAGGGTGACAATAATGGCTTGAAGGGTTCCTAAAAAGCAAACCATGGTGGTGAGAGAAAGATGGGCTGTGTATTTTCTCATGGTTATGACTTGCAGAATGAAGAAGGCCGCCCAAGCCAGAGTGGCGATGATGAGGAAGATGGAGCCTTTGATGACCTTTCCGTCGTTGTGAAGGTTGGACGCCGCGGCCGCATCCGCCGTGAGTGGTGTGTTTGGGTGGCGGCCATGCCCAGTCCAGAAGAAGTTGATGACACTTCCTTTATAAAATGTCATCAACATGGCTCCCACCATCGTCACTATTGTTCCAAACACCTTGGCTTGGCATCTCACGCTCTTCAACTCCAACTTCTCCATTCTGATAATGACCGTTTTAGTTAAAAAAAGAACTTAACTTTGAATACAATAATTCATTAAAGTAAACTTAATCCTATAAAGATAAAGTTAATATGTTATTATTGTATATTTATTCATTTTGTTCATATTTTTCGTAGTTTCTGTTCATTCGATTTGAAATTATGTTAACCAAAGCTTAACATACCTACAAAGAAGCGCCATGATGAATGTCATTGAAGGAAGCGTGTTGCTTATGGCACATGCAAAAGTTGGGGATGTCATTTTTATCCCCAAGTAGTAGAAGTTCTGATCAATTAGTGGCCTGTTGAGATCGATTCCATGGAAGATACAAAAAAGGACACAGAAAGAAAAGGTTTTTAGATATTTAAAGGAACGAGTTAATTTGTTTGGAAAAAAAAATCTAACCTGATACTAACCCAAGAAGAGCTAGAACAAACAGCTGAGCGAAAATCTTAAGTGTAATCTTGGGTATCATTTTTCTGTAAATATGAAACTAGAAATGAGTTATACCCATTTTTCTGTAAATATGAAACTAGAAATGAGTTAAAATCTTAAATGTAATCTCGGGTATCATTTGTTTGAACATATGAAACTAGAAATGAGTTACTCGTTGAAAATAAAAACAATCAAACAATTGTTTATCTTAAGATATGATAACTACGAAATCAAAGATATGTACCTCTCAAAAACAAGAGCAAAAGGTGCCATGATGACAGTGGCAAAGGCGTGGCGGTAGACGACGAGAACGTAGTGGCTCATACCGCGGTCGAGGGAGATGGCAGAGATAATATTCATTCCGGCATAGCCAAATTGGAGGGAGATGACAACGATGTAAGGCTTTGCACTTTGAAGGAGACAGCCAAGGGATTGTAAGTATCCCATGCTTGTTTTGTTATGTATAAAAGGGAAAGAGTGGTATGGAGAAGAAGAAAAGGAAAGGGAGGACCAATGAAGACAGGAATCAACAGCTTAGAAGAACATATGAGTGTGTTCCCCAAAACAAAATTGCTACCTACACCAAATATTTATAACCTACTTCATGGGTTTTGTTTTCTTTTGTTGTTTGAATCGGAGTTGAATCTGAGTTGGAAGGTTCGTCGTTGGAACAACCTATATCGTAGACATTACTCAACCGATTAAAACCTGACCTCAAACCCTAATTTATAATCAAACATATTTTTGAATCTACAAAGTTCTTTAACCGAATCAAACCCATTCTAATTTACAAGTAAGAATGAGTTATGAATGTTGATTGGGTGCATATAATGTATAAAGCGTGGTTGACAAGTCAATTTTATGAAGTGACCAGTCTAGAATGCTTTCATCAATAATGCGTATGGGTTAAGTCATTCCTACCTCAAACAGCAACTCAATTCGGCCGAGTAGGGAAGAGATTCATATAGAGAATTTGTCGTTATGGGAATCTCTTTCTATGTTAGCGGTAGGGGACAGGCTTTCCTGTAGTAATCCTGTTGTGGCCTGTCTGTCTCATCGCATCTTTTTGTGACCATACTTGTAGATTGACAATCATATTAATTTTGCATGAAAAACTTTAGAGAAATGCTAAAGATATTGATTGGTGAAAAAAAAAGAAGATAGAGACGAGCAAAGTGAGTTATGGAGTGCTTAGTGAGATCATTATCTCGCTAAAAGGTGAAGGAAAGAAGAAAGAAAGCATGGTGGTGGGTGGGAATGTTTTGGCTTTGAGTTGGTTGAATTTGCTACCCACAACAACGCTCTGGCTAATACCAAATCGAATCCGAATGGTATAAGTTCAAAATGTACGAGTATCTCCGGTTGTTTGTTGTTGGTTCTACGCATACAATCTCCCTTTCTCACCCTTTTCCTCACGTGTTTAGGGTTTTTTCTTCAATTCAACTTCGAAATATTGTTCTTTATATAGCATCTCGATGTTATCAACAATTCTTATATATATTCATTTATTTTACTCTGTTTCGGAGAACTTCTTGAGATTCACGTAAAATACACCAAAATACGATTTGAAAGATTTGGAAGATTATTTTAGAAGCTATAAAAGGGATTTCGGGCTCAAGATCGTGAATATTACACTGAAGCTAGTTCACGACATATCATATAAATGCTATATCAATGTCTAGAAATTGGATGACTATATTATTACATAAAAATGTTAGTCAAAATTTTATATAAATAAATAGTATTTCTAACAATTTTAATTAATTTTGGTTAGTTATTTTATTTTTATGAAGTTAAATTATTAAAAATTATTTAATAAATAAATTTATTATTTTATTAAATAAATAATTCACATAAATATCTCCTCCTCCCACTTTCTCCTAAAAAGTTAGTAATAAATAAATAAATAAATAATTCTTTTAAAAAGAAACTCAATTGACAAAGTATTTTATTATTTAACACTTTATTTAAATCAATTAGGAGAGCACTCATTTGAAGATAAGGGTTGATCGAACAAAATATCATTTGGATATCTGAAGAGCAACAAGACAAAGAGGCTTTAAAGCTTATTCGGGTGGGTGTTCGTGGGTTCGATTGAATCAGGTTAGACTTTACATTCAACCGAATCGATCCAACCATAAATTTTTCATGTCAAATTCGCCATCAACATCCTCATCTCCTCTGTTGTCGAAATCAAACGAAAAAATGTCGCTTGCTTGACAATCCAACAACTACGACTTCATTCAGCGTGTTTATGTTGGTGCCACAATTTTGGCTTGACGGGATCGTGGAGATTTTCGTATCAGTGGGGCATTTAGAATTTATCTACAATCAGTCTCTAGAGAGCTTGTAGAGTGTCACAACCATACTATGAAGAGAGAAGCTTCAAACTCTGGCCCCACAAGTGGCACCCATCCGTCCACATTAGAGTTAAGACAGACAAATGTCATAATGTGTCCAAAAAGGACAGTGCATCATCTAATAACCGTAAAGATGTATATTGAACCCAATCTGGGCCATAAGTAGGACAGAGGCAATAATGTCAACATGAGAGACAAAAATAGGATTGATAAAAAGTCGAGCAAGACCTTGAACCTCAACTCTAAAAGTCGAAATTTCAGAAAGAGTTTGAACATACAATTCTAAACAGAGGTACGATTGGAGCATTATTATTGGCTCGAGTCAACAGTTTCACGTTATTGAACATAGAAAACGAAATTTTAAAAAGGTTTTAGACCGAATGTCTTGGCATCGACCTCTTTTTGACCATAACTTGCAACCCATTCTCCATCCTCAAAGTCAATGACTGCAAATGGTTTGGAGTCTTGTTCTTCATGATTATGACCTCAAACCTCTCTATCACAGCTGCAGCTATGGCCTTCATCTGAATATAAGCCATGTCTTTCCCCACGCACGTCCTCGGCCCTGCATGGAATATAGGGAACCTAAATGGGCTCTCACCCCTACAAACCCCATTTTCCAGCCACCTTTCCGGCCTAAACTCCTCACAATTCTTCCCCCAAATGCTCTCCATTTTCCCCATTGCATATGCATGGTACATCACAAACCAATTCTTCCCGACAACCGTCCCGTCCGGTAGGACATCGTCGCGTCGACAAGCTTTTGAGTCCACCGGCACCGGTGGGTATAACCGGAGTGTCTCTGACAATGTTGCTTGAAGATAATGCATGTCCCGGAGTTCGTTGATGTGGAAGGTTTCTCCGATTTGGTTACCGGTTTTAGACCTGATGGTTTTGAGTTCTTTGAGGATCTTTTGTTTGATGTCGGGTCGGGTGGATATGATCCAAAAGAACCATGTTAGAGCTGAAGAAGTGGTGTCTCGACCAGCGAGGATGAAGCTTATGACTATGTCTCGGAGGAATTTTGGGGAATTTTCTTTGTCGGCCATGAACCGTGACAATAAATCTTTGTCCTTGTTTTCGGTCGTTTTCTCTTCCATTCTTGAGCGTATGATATTGTCTACAAAATTATGAACGGTTGATATAGATTTCTTCAGGGTTCTCTCTGATCCCAAGTTGAAAAATCTCTTGATCTTGTACCATTTAGGAATTGCATACCTAAATCTGTTCAAATTAAGAACAAAATGCTATGAATAACGACTCTTCACAATGATATGATATTGTCCACTTTGAGTATAAAGCTTTGATGACTTTGTTTTAGGTTTCCTCAAAAAACCTTGTAACAACGTACATATATTTATTACTTATAAACTCATCATTCTTAAATTAGCTAATTTGGGACTCCCTCCCAACAATCTTCCTACACTATAGAGCCTCCCCTACTGCCTATGAAGCCCTCAAACATCCTCTCCTTAATCGAGGCTCGACTCCTTCGTTAGAGCCCTCGAACAAAGTACACTGTTTGTTAGACATTTGAATCATTTTGGTATTAGAGCATGGGGAGGATTGTTGGAAGAGAGTCTCACATTCGTTGCTCTAGTGAATGATCATAAGTTTATAAACAAGGAATACATATCCATTGGTATAAGGTATTGTACGGAAGCCAAAACAAATTCCGAGAGCTTATACTCAAAGTGAATTATATCTTCGTGTTTAGTAGCACGAAATGGGTAATGGGTTTTTGATTAAAAATGCAGATCGGAGAGAAAGAAGGAAAAATAAAAAAAAAAAACAGAACCTGCCGGAAATTAGAGTGGCGGCGGTCTCAAAAGCGAGCATGAACTCGGTGCCGGAAGTTCCATCGCCGCCGAGACAACTAGGGTCGAAACTGAACGATAATTTGCAGACATTATCAAACGCAAATCGTTCAAAAACATCTTGAAAATCCAAAATCTGCTCTGTTTCAGAAGCCTTTTCCAACAGAGGAATCAGCTTCGTTTGAATCTCAATTACAACATTTTCCGTAACGAACTTTCTCAGCGATTTGGTGCTGAATTCATAACTCGCCATTTTCCGTTGAATCCTCCAAATTTCGCCGTCGGAGTTGAAAATTCCAGACCCCAAAAAATCCTCCAAAAGCGAAACCAAGCGTTCCCCTTTCGAGTAGTTCTCAAACTGGGTCTTCAGTATATGCTCCACCACATCTGGGTTTGCCGTCATGACGCCGGAGATACCCCCTGGCCGCCGGAATACCGCCGTGTTGTTCCGACTGTTGCGGAGGACCTCCGTCGTCCAGTCCAGAAAACGGTGCCGGTTCAATAAGAACAGCGGCAGGACTCCGACAACAGGGTAGAGTCTAAAACCTTCATGGCTTCGTGATTTTCGAAGGTAAAAGAAAAGAGAAAAAAAAGTGAAGAACAAAATCGTCCCAGTAGAGATATCCATTCGTGAAAAAAAAAAAAAAACAAAGCTTTTTAGTTCTAATAGTAATTTCTAAGAAGGTTAATTATGCTTGAATTGATTTATATAAAAATAAATTATAGTTAGGTTTATTAATGAAAATTAATGTACTGGTTATCTTCAATAAATATGCATAAAGTATCATTAATTAAAATTAGGAACAATTAAATTATTGGAAAAAAATAAATTTACCATACCTTCTAGCTTTAAATTTAAAATCTTCAAATTTAAAACTCCTTTTTTATTATTATTTTTTTCTCGGCTATGTTTTAATCTCAAACTTTTACGGAAGGCAGCAGCGATAGAATTTTTCGTAATGGACGAAAGCTACTTAGAAGTAGAAGACCTATGGGTCGTGAACTTCTTTTCTCATAAATGAAGTAATGATGATATTTGAAGAATAGGGATCGGCTAACTCTGTGTTAGCAATTATGGTTATATAGAGGATACAAGCATTATTCAAGCACTTTGTTGGGTTGGGACGGAGCGAATGGAATTAGATACTCCAGTAGTCCTAACGGTAAACGATGGATACCTATGCGTATGGCCCGTATCATAGGATGTATCAATGGACTATCTGATTATGAAGTGCTGTGGGGTGTAAGCAGGGTTGAAGCCCAATTCATAATAACTTATAAACACAGTCATAAGCTGTTCAGCTTTTCTAAGCTGTTGATTCCTCTCTTCCCTTTAACCATAATAAGCATGGGATACTCACAATCCCTTGGCTGCTTCTTTCAAAATGCAATGCCTTACATCGTTGTCATCTCCCTCACATTTGGCTACGCCGGAATGAATATCATCTCCACCATCTCCCTCCCCCGCCGTATGAGCCACTACGTCCTCGTCGTCTACCGCCACGCCTTTGCCACCGCTGTCATGGCACCCTTTACTCTTTTCTTCGAGAGGTACGTAGAAGAGTCACTACCTTAGAAAAGAGAGGAAAGTTTGTAGCTTTCATATACTCTTCAGTTATCGTGTTTTACGATAAACAAATCCCTTCATATTTCTATAATCATACGATTATTTTTATTTTCAACATTAACCCATTTCACATTTCGTTGAGTTTTCTTGATATCTCGTTACTAATTTCATTTTCAGGGAAGTAAGACCTAAGATTACATTTAAGATTTTTGTTCATTTATTCGTTTTAGCTCTTCTCGAGTTAGTATCAAACTTGCTAGAAACCCTAATTAACTCCTTTTAAGTAGCTAAAAATTTTCTTTCGATCAGAACTTCTACTATTTAGGGTTGAAAATTACATCTCCAACTTTCTCGTGTGCCATAGGCAACATGCTTCCTTCAATGACGTTCATCATGGCAGTTCTTTACAAGTAAATTAAGTTTTGATTAACGTGTTCTCTGATCGAATAAATAATCAAAAGGAGGAAGAATATGAATAAATGAAAGTATTATATTCGAAATTTCATTTCTTTTTCAACTAATTCGGTCAACCCATCAGAATGGAAAAGTTGGATTTGAAGAACGTGAGATGCCAAGCCAAGGTGTTAGGAACAATAGTGACGGTGGTGGGAGCCATGTTGATGACATTTTATAAAGGAAGTGTCATCAACTTTTTCTGGACCGGGCATGGCCGCCACCCAAACACACCACCCACGGCGGATGCGGCGGCGGCGTCCAACCTTCACAACGACGGAAAGGTCATCAAAGGCTCCATCTTCCTCATCATCGCCACTCTAGCTTGGGCCGCCTTCTTCATTCTCCAAGCCATAACCTTGAGAAAATACACAGCCCATCTTTCTCTCACCACCATGGTTTGCTTTTTAGGAACCCTTCAAGCCATTGTCGTCACCCTTGCCATGGACCACCCCCGCCACTCCTGGTCCATCGGCTGGGATAGAAACCTGTTGGCCGCCACTTATGGGTAAGAAAAATGACTAAAATTTCTATATCGAAATAGTAATAAATAGAAAGATAATGAGAACCAGCAATATTTGTCTTATAATAAAATATCATATATAGGGTAAACTATAATTTAATACTAAATATCTTTAACAAAAATACTCGCACACGTACGAAGTATTGTTATGAATCATGAATCTCTACAATGGCATGATAGTGTCCACACTTTGACCATTAGCTCTCCTGGCTTTTGTTTTTGGTTTTCCCAAAAAACCCCGTATCTATAAAAGTAGTATTGTTTACTTATAAATTCATGATCAAGTCAATGACCATCGTCTAGGTTTTGGTTTATGTTGGAGGGTAATCGAGCCAAATCCTTTAGAACACAACGCTCTTATTTTGGAGGGTAACCGAGCCAATTTCTCTTCGAAAGTTTATTTTCAAGACTAATGCCAACCTCATCCAGTGTCGAACCCAAATCTCTTATCTGATCAAAATATCGAGCCACAAGCCTAGTATTAAATTATTAATTAATATTTGATATTAAGATATGATTAAGGTTAAACTGCAAAATGAGCCCACAATCTATGATGTTTCTCCAACCACATTATCCATTATCATATCACTCAACCCATCCACCTACCTCATACCATGTTCTCAATTCACCGTGTTTTTTTAGCTTAACGAACAGTTTCAAATTGAAAATGTTTTATCTTTATATTGTTACTCTCGAAATTTTGAAAATGTTTTATTTTAATCTCTAACATCAGGTGTTTGACTGTCACGTCTATGATGATGCACATGTGTCAAAGGACAGGGAAATAGTATGACGTTTTTACTAAAAAAAATGGATTAAATTATTCCATTTAATAGAGAAATTCTAAAATTAAATTAAACATATATACTTAAAATGAGCAAAAATATTAAACATATATATATATATTTTTTGGTAAGAATTTAATGAAATTGGAAAATGATGTGTCGAAATATGAGTGGTGGAAGAAGAGACAACAATGATACGGGGAGCAGAGAATAAGAGCTCTTCATCAACAACCACACATCTCACCAACCTCCACCGGCTTCTCCTTGCACCCAACAAACGCACTCTCCCTTCTTTTTTCTTATTTCCATTTCTACCCCTTACCTACCTCACCTAATGGACTCCCTAAAACCACCCCCACCCTCTCCAACCACCTCGTGCAATACACGCTCCACAATCTTCTTTCAAAATTTTCCCTTTTTTAACCCTATACTTTTAAATATATTGTAATTTGTTTAAAATTTAATTAATATTTCTCCACTTTATAATAAAATACATTATTTAACTAAACCCAAAATTCAATTTGAAGAAATTTCGGTTGATTTTTATAAAAAAAAATTAAAATAAATTGCACTTTTGCATTTTATTACCATATATATATATATATATAATAGTTAAAATATTATTGAGATTAATATTATTATTTCAATAAATAAAATTAAAAATTAAAAATTAAAAATTAATTATAAGAAGTGAGTACAGTGCACTTAATTAAAATAATAATAATTTATTAATTTTAGCGTTATATTTAATGTAATTACTAAAATGGAAAAATAAAATTGGGAAAATAGAAAATAATGATTAAAAGTCTTTACTCCACCAACTCCCTTCCTTCATATATCAACCTCTCCCACATTCCCAAATTTCTTCATAATCCAAAAACAAATTAAAAAAAATAATTATAATTCCAAAATGGTCCTCTCTCTCATCCCTCTCTCTCTCCTCCTCCTCCTCCTCCTCCTCCTCGCCTACAACCTCTACAACCGCCTCCGCTTCAAGCTCCCACCGGGGCCACGCCCGCTTCCGGTGGTCGGAAACCTGTACGACGTGAAGCCGGTCCGGTTCCGATGCTACGCGGACTGGGCGAAGCAGTACGGTCCAATCATATCGGTGTGGTTCGGGTCGACGCTGAACGTGGTGGTGTCGAACACGGAGCTGGCGAGGGCGGTGCTGAAGGAGCACGACCAGAGCCTGGCTGACCGGCACCGGACTCGGTCGGCGGCGAAATTCAGCCGCGACGGGAAGGACCTGATTTGGGCGGACTATGGGCCCCACTATGTGAAGGTGAGGAAAGTGTGCACCATTGAACTGTTCTCCCCTAAGCGACTTGAATCGCTGAGGCCCATTCGAGAAGATGAAGTTTCCGCCATGGTTGAAGACATCTTCAAGCTCTGCACCAGTCCTGGTACCTTCAATTTCTTACCCATTTTTTTGCTTTCGTGGCTGCGAAGTAATGGTCCCCCACCTCATTAATATAATTATTTAATGCTATTTTGTTTCTGCAAATAATTAAAAACGGTCCTCGTTATTAGGAAGGAAATAAATATGTCAACTCATTTGTTAATTTTAAAAAATATTCAATTATATATACTTATTTTTTTTATTTAATTTTGAATTTATTATTTTTATTATTTACCTGTCTAAAATAATTTTTAACTATTTAAAAAAATTATAATTAGATTGAGTTAAAAAAACATTAAATAATGAAAATAAATACTTTTTTTGGTAAATATTTGTTTAAAAATACTTTTATTCTTTATTAATATTAACCTTTAGTAATTAAAATTTTAATAATTTGTTGTTATTGTTTTTTTAAATATCACGTTCTTGTGGATTGTAACCATTTTATAAACAATTCTATGATGATTTTTAAAATTAAAATAATAAGGAAATATCCAGAGTCAACTCTCCAGTTGGAATTTTTAATTAATTTATTATTATTATTTCTTAATATTTAATCATTTTGATTTTGATTTATTAATTTTAGGGGGGTGGTAATTGGCTAAATTAATAAAAATATTGAAAAACTTTAAAAATTATAATAATTAAAAAGAAAATTGGAATTTGGGTTTTGCATCACAGAGAAGTCAGGAAAGAGTGTGAAGGTGAGGGAATTTCTGGGAGCGGTTTCATTCAACAACATCACCAGACTCGCATTCGGGAAGAGGTTCGTCAACTCCGATGGCGTTATGGACGAGCAGGGCCTGGAATTCAAGGCCATTGTCGCCAATGGCCTCAAGCTCGGCGCCTCCCTGGCCATGGCTGAGCACATCCCTTGGCTTCGCTGGATGTTCCCTCTCGAAGAAGAAGCCTTCGCCAAGCATGGTGCCCGTCGCGACCGCCTCACTCGCGCCATCATGGAAGAGCACACCAAAGCTCGCAACCAGAGCGGCAATGTCAAGAACCACTTCGTTGATGCTCTACTTACTCTCCAAGATAAGTATGATCTCAGTGAAGACACTATCATCGGCCTCCTATGGGTACGTTATGCGATTTCCCCTCTCTCTCTCAGTGAAGAACAGTTTTCACTGATTTCGATCTCTATTCAACTCTGTGAAATGAATCGAAGAACAGTCTTCGAGGATTTGGATCTCTTGTTGATGTGGATGTGGATGTGATGCAGGATATGATCACTGCCGGCATGGACACGACGGCGATTTCGGTGGAATGGGCGATGGCGGAGATCGTAAGGAACCCTAGAGTGCAGAAGAAGGTTCAGGAGGAACTAGACAATGCGGTTGGAGTAGATCGAATCATGACTGAGAACGACTTCTCGAACCTTCCGTATCTCCAATGCGTCGTGAAGGAGGCAATGAGATTACATCCACCGACGCCATTGATGCTGCCGCATCGATCAAACGCCAACGTGAAGATCGGCGGCTACGACATCCCCAAAGGCTCGAACGTGCATGTGAACGTGTGGGCAGTGGCACGTGACCCGGCGGTGTGGAAGAACGCAGAGGAATTTCGGCCGGAGAGGTTCTTAGAAGAGGATGTGGACATGAAAGGGCACGATCTCCGGCTGCTGCCATTCGGGGCAGGGCGGAGGGTATGCCCAGGGGCTCAATTGGGAATCAATTTGGTGACCTCAATGTTGGGGCACCTTCTGCACCACTTCGAATGGACACCGTCGCCGGGGATGAAGGCGGAGGAGATCGACATGTCGGAGAGCCCTGGATTGGTGTCGTACATGAAGACGCCAGTGCAGGCTGTGGCCACTCCCAGGCTGCCTTCGGGACTGTACAAACGCGTGTCTGTCGACATGTAAGATGTGTTTGTTTTTGTTTGGTTGTTGATGTTCCTCGGCGTTTAGATTTGTTTTGTATTATGAAAAAGGGTTTCTTCCGGTGATACTGAGGTTGAAGGAAGGTCTCTGTTTTTATGGAAACTCCTTCTTTCTGTAAAATCTAAAGCGAAATCGAACCTTGACGATAACAGAACAGATGTTTCAATTCAATCACTCAATTTTCTATCTTCCCTTCCCTGCTTTCCTCTTTTCTAATGGGATTTTCTCTGCTTTCTTCCTCTATTCTAATGGGGTTTTCTCTGCTTTCTAATGGGAATTTCTCTGCTTTCTTCCTCTATTCTAAAGGGATTTTGTGATATTCTACTAGATGTTACTTGAAACATTCAGAAAACGGTAGAAAAAAATTGAAGATCATTGCAATATGAAACTCAAATTGCAGATTACGAAAAAAGAAACGAACTTTTCACTTGCTTTAAACTCAATGTCTCAGAGAGATCTCTTCAATTTTAAATCAATACACATCAAAGAGTAAAACACAAGGTAAGAAACCCTGGTGACTTTATTCAATATGCCCAAGAATATTCTGGGAATGCAAGAAATGAATAAAATCTCTCGTTGATTCACACCAACCCCAAAAAATTTAAGAAGATAATAACTTGATAAAATGAGTCACCCCTTTAGCTCCAGCAACTTGGGTGTTTAAGTAGATGGGTTTAGTATGTAACTTACACATAAGTGGAGAGAAAACCGAGTTAAGCCTGCAGAAAGCTGGCATACTTGGCGCCTAGGAAGAGCCTCTGAATGCAGAGGAGGGCATATTTGGTAACCTCAGCATTCTCATGATTCATCAGTTTCATCACTCTTTCCTTGGCCTTGAGGTCTGTCACTATAACTCTCCCAGCTGGATGGTGTTGAATGAACTGGGAAAGATCAAAACAAGCAACTGCCAGAGCCCTTGGATCACTGGAGCTGTCCAGAATGGTGATTAGGACCCTCAATATCTGTATCAAATAATTCGCCTATTACTTTCACTTTCAGTACGACCAACAAATTCTTCATATATCATACAGATCTATAAAGGATAAAGTGGTTTCTTTATATAAGTAGGACCAACATAATAGTCGCATTTAATGCCAGCCCATTTGAGCATGATAATGACTTCGTGAAGATTCAGAAAACGGTAGAAAAAAAAATACTGTAACAAGAGGAGGGAAAAACCTTCAAGTCGTTCTCTTCGAAGCTTGTAATATTTTCACGCCAGAAATTCACATCTTTGTGCATAGGAGACCAGTCAAGATGCCCGAGAAGCACTTCTTGCTTGTACTTGTCAAAAGAACTTAGTTGCTTGATATTATCTTTCAGCCCCTCTTCCAGTTGACTCAGAGCCTCCAAAAGGTCCTAGTACATAATTGTAATCATATTTTTAAGTGCATTGTAGAAAAGAGAGATGGGGGTAAGAGAGAGAAGAGCTAAAAGATTTGCTTACTTGGTGAAGATATGTATGCATGGTGATGGAAGTTCGAATAAAAATGGAAATCAGTCGTGAAAATAAGAAACCGAGAAATATTAGGAATGATGAGCAATGTCATTCATTTCACACTCGGAAGAAAAGGTACATCAGAAGTATGTTCGTGGGAAAGAAGAAATTGCACCTACATCTGATACAGAAAAGGGGAAATGGGGGCAAAAGAAAGAAATCCTCGATAGAGCTCTAGGATATAATTCAGCCATCAAAGATTTGGATAAAACATGCGACGCTGAGTAACTTTCAATTAACCATCAATCTTATGGAGATAATCTTAAGACAGAAAGTATTGTCACTTTAGTGATTTTGATTCAGTTGTTACTAAAAAAACGAACAAACAAACAAACAAATCAAGAACTGTTTCTTTGATGTCCATCAGGGAGGTTGGTGCATTGGCTATTATGATGAAAATAAAAGAAACTCAGTAAGGAAAAAACTTCGGACTTTTCCTACCTCATCACTCCATGCTTGTGATTTCAAACTTTGAACAATTTGTGGTAGTCCGAGACCGACCATTTGAGCTCCAAATGTTCCCTTGTGGAGTAAGTTCCTCAAGGTCAAAATAACAACTCGGACAACCTAGTAGAAATAACACAAACAAGTTGATAAACATTGATGTTAGAAGTTGAACATGGTAAACAAGCCAACATAGTCTACGTGGTTCTACTTGAAGATAGAAAAATAAAGGCAGGATGAAACACTGCCATGAATGTACAGGGGAGAATGAATACAAGTCGGTTATGGCAAACTAAAATACACAGAACAAGACAGAGTAACTTTATTAGAATGACCAGTGTCCAGAGGATGGTTTCACCTTCTCTTTTGTGGAACTCTTGACAACATCAGTGAGTCTCGGAAGGGTTCTAGAAGTGGCCAAGAATTCAATTGCTGGCTCATAATATGACAAGAGCCAAACACAAAGACAGGTTTCATATAGAAGCTGTTAGAAAAAGAACAGTTAGTTTCAACGTTAAAGTTTGATAATAACAATTTTCAAAATTAAATGGAGTAATTGATTACTGGAGACAACTTAAAAAATGCTAATCTGATAAATATGATAAGAAATCCAAAGAAAATATCCAACTAATAAGAAGACGAGTGCCAATGCCAAGAATTGAATGACCAAATTACCTGAGTAGATTGTTGGGTCGATGCAGGAGAAATCAAAGGAATAAGCAATTTCACTCCATCTGCCTGGACAAAGGAGGATCTGGCCTTTGGTTCCTTCAGCAGAGTTGAAAGGCAATTGATAGAAGTCGATACAGCACGACTAGGATGTGAAGGATTCTTCAGCTACACAACAATTTAAGACTACTGTGTCAGCATCGTTGAAACTAGAGCTCAATAATAGATTTTCGATTGGCTAAAATAAATGGGTCACTAAAAGGGTGTGTATGGCCTGCAGCTGCTCTTATTCATTACATTTCGAAGTTAATAATCAAACGGAAAAAAGTACATGCATGCATACATACATACATACATACATATATTTAAGTACATGGGTTTGTATCTATGTTTATATAACATATTTCCTTATGGCTTTTGCTGTAAATCTCGCATCCATACCAATTAATCACGAGTGTTAATGGGACAGGAAATTTTGAGAGAACACAAAGTCAAGATACCAATACTTGAAACACATTGAAATATATATTTTAACATTTTGACGATGAACACATCATATAGATATCCATTAAAAAAGAATATGAAGGAAAAAATAAGATATATAACATCTATGATCTCTTAGGAAAATCTTGGATGCAGTCAATGGATAGCCCACACCAAAGAGGAAAAAGTCCCCAGTATTTTCTTACGTTACAGGCTCTCTAGTTTCTACATTGGAGGAATGGTAAAGATATTGAACATATGCAAAGTACCTGTGCACAAAGCCATTTCACCAGTCCATCCAAAACATCATCAATGGTAGTAATTTTCATCTTGGAATTTGAGACATCACCATTTGCAGAACTGCCATCATAAGTTGTCTTTCTAGCACTATAGTTACGAGAAATAAATTAAGTCAAGCCATAATGATTACATCAATCATACATGCACAAATATACACGCCAAAAAACATACAACTAAATCCTTGAAATTTTGTGGTGGAAAATATTTCCAAAAGTGTACCTCACTATCAGAGCAAGTATTTTACAGCTCTTCTCCTGTATGAACCAATTTCGCTTCCAAAGCAATCTGAATTACATAAGAAATTTACTTACTATTATACTTTTTCAAAAAGAATTAGCATACTGCTAAATGTATAAATCCATCCCCAATATTTAGGCCACTTTTAAACTTCTTTTCCTTTCCCTTTTAGAACATTACACATAATCCTTAATGTATAAATTTATCTCAATCAAATTTTCGTGTGAAAAATGATAAATTTGTAATGATGTGGAGTTTAGTTATAAATTTATTAAAAAATCCAATGGTTGGTGCTGCAAGGTACTGTATCCTTAATGTCCCAAAAACTTCTTTAAAAAAATAAGCAAAGAACTTTTTCCCTCTTTTTTGTTTTTTTATTTTATTTCATTTTATTTTTTAAAACGAAACCCTCCTGAAATATAAATTATGTGAAGTAAAAATCCTGAAAACAAATCAAAAATAGAAGACTGTTTTGCATGGGAAGGTTATCAAAATTTGGAAAAAGTGCACAATAAACTGCCCCCAGAACTCCTTCAAGGACCTTTTCTTCCATTCAATGTGCATTATTGATCATCAAACAGTCAGGACTAATAATCCCCCCACCCCATTATCGTTGAACACTAAAATGAGTGGATGTAAATTATGTCTAATATATAGGTTATAAAGCTTGGTTGAGGTTCAACCATTTGGAAATTATGTAACTATATACATGAGGGAAAAATTAAACTTTATTTGGTCAAGAAACAATGTAACTTGTAAGCAAAAGTACACATTAGAGAGAAGTTCAAAAAAGAAAAAAAAAAACAACACGAAAAAGATAAATCAGAATATCGGATCATATAAATTAATGAAATGTATAACTAATTTAAAAAATTCTGCATAAACCCATGCTTGAATCACATGCATACCTTAGGAAAGGTTCATAAGCATCTTCGCTTGCAAGAGAAGGATCATGGAACAATCTTGCTCTTTTTGGGTTTGCTGCCAAAGCATTCACCACATATATATCAGTGGGCTTTTAAAGTTTTTCTTTGCTTTAACTGAAATTATTTATCCATAGACACTTAAGTTAAGACTTCTATTGATAAATATTTGAGCCTCTCATAGTTGGAGAAACATGTTGAGATGAAAGTGGTATTAAGAGATCTTAAAATAGAAGTATTTATTATCAACTACGAAAACATGATAGATGCTTGTAACTAATATATCTACAGACTGAGTTTTGAACAAATTAGACTTCGAAGGTCAAACTAATATAAAAATATATTACAAAATTGCATATTAAACAAGAAAATGAAACTTTTCATTGAAGAAATGAAACAAATTCCAAAATGAGTGAAATATATGAAAAAGAGAGTTCAACGGATAAATAAAAAATTCCAATTTAGATTAGTTTCCTATAAAGAAAAACCATCAAAAGAGCGGGAGAGGGAACACCAAAGAGGAACTTTCAGATGAGTTGGCACAAGCCAACCTAACTAAGAATGATGTCTACCTTCAAAAGTTCTCTAATTTTTTTCCAATCAATGCTTTTACCACATTGACCCCAAGCAGATGAGAATGCAATGGTAAAGAAAGACCCAATAAAATCTGAAGAACATTACTTTTAGACTAATATGAAAAGGGTTTTTCAAGAATAAATGGTTAGGAAATTCCCCTGCTTCAAAACAAAGACAACAAATGGAAGGTTGGAGACATGAGGGAGACTTTCGTTGGAAAACGTGAGCTGTCTTTAGACTACTATTCAGCAATATCCAAGAAAGAATGTTAATTCTTTTTGGACTTTTTGATTTCCACAAAGCAGAGAACGAACCCTTTGCCTGAGATGAAGCATTCAACTTACTGAAAACAGATTTGATAGAAAATGACCCCTAGGCCTCTTTAAAACTTCCAACTTTAGCAACTGATAAAGCTTCCAGCAAACAGTTGAAATCAATAACCTCAACATCTTTTGCTCGCCTTCTAAAAAACAATAATCCAAGCAAGACAAGAGCCTAAAAAATCAGAGCTACCACTTGTTTTAGTACATCAACTAATCTTTAACCAATTCCCTGATAAATTACCCAAACCATTACAAAGGCTTGCAAACTTCAACCAAACCACTCTTATCCCAGCCCCTCCTAATATAATTGGATTATTCTATTTGTTACCTTACAAATATGACATACTTTTCAGAAAATAACCTTTTTTATGAACTTCTAAGAAAAGCCCCATGTATATCTCGAGAAAAATAGAAAATATAGTTCTTGATCTTTTAAAACTCTTTTAGACTTCCAAATGGAATCATAAAGTTCTATTCATATGAAGTTACCTGTAAGCATTTCGTCGATTAATGCTAGAACATATTCCACTGTTTCTTCCTTAAATATATCACGTAAGATGCTAACAAATAATCGAACATATGCTGGACCATCCTGCAAAATCCAACTGCACTTTGAGTATTATGAGATAATGTAAAGAAAATAGTTCCTAATTTGCTATTTTCTCAACATAGGGTGGACAAACAAGATTTCCATCACAATAATCATGCCCAAAAAGTAGTAAGTAGATGAATTAAATAATGAAAACGAATCAGACATATATGGGAAAATTTACATCATCCAACAACTGTGCCCTGTAACTCTCTGGCCTGTTATCATAACGCCTTAACAGCTGAAGGCTTGTTCCACTGATAAGTTTCGTAGTCATGTATGTCTCCCATGGAATGTCCCTTGTGAGAACCTTCCACAATTAGAAAAAATGTTAATGATAGCATCCATTATCAATTCCAAGAAAAAAAAAATCTATTACAAGGATCTCTCTAAGGGCACCTCAAGACCTCAGTGAAAAATATAAGTTGGAATGTAAGAGGCCTTATCTCATAATTTTTAAGTAACTTCATCCTAGTAAGTTCCAGATCACGTATTGGATCACCCAATGAAAATGACAATGCTTTAAAAAATAGTAGAATTAAACTTGCGATTGCTAAGAAAATGAATCTCTCAAGACAAACAGCTCGTTTTTGCTCCCTTCAATTTCTCCATCGAGTTATATTTTCTAATGAATGGCAATAAGCTGTTCAGATGAATTGCAATTTTAGATCCTAGAAGAACTTGCAATTACTTATAACCCATAACTAACAAGTAAATGAACCATTGTTGGATCATTAACCTAACTGCTCAAACACGTAACATTCAATCGCCATGGATGTAGTTACACTCACACCACCAAACTGACAAACAGTACAAATTACTCGATAATCCATAACATTTTGCGCCATCGAAGAAATCAAGTTCTCTAATGACCATCTAAAAACACCTCAGAATCAAATCTAAGAAGGAAAACAAACAATAAGAAGATCCAATCACCAACCTGCTCAGTGCTAAGCTCGGCGTGGTCTATTTCCATCGCAACTTCCGCTTGCAATTACGCAACCAGCAACCAGCAACGCTGCAGATCAAGCAATCAGATCAAATCCCAAAATTGAAGTAAAATTCACTCCATGAACGAGAAGAATTCACGAATGGTAAAATACATCAAAATACCCAAAATTATGGGTTGGGTACAAATGCATAGAAATTTACCAGAGGAAGAAGAACGAAAAAAATTGTGATCCAAAGATCACTAAGGAACACAAGATCCCTTATCAAATTATGAAGAGAGAATAGATTTTTATTTTTTTTTTCTTTTTCTTTATAATTTCCGAGCGGTTTGCTCGAGTTGGGTCGGGAGAGTTTTTTTGGACCAACTCACAGTTTAAATTCATGATTATTTAAGATATTAATTTTTATCTATAACGTATTAAAATAAACTCAAAACACAAATTCACAACTAACTCCTAAATAACGGATTTAATGAATAATAAATTCGCCCGAGAAAAAAATTGTGATTTTAATTTCAAATATTCACACCATAAAACTTCAAAACTAAAATTAAATTTAAATAATATAAAATTAACTTGAAAAACAGTTAAAAATGTGATTGATGTGAACACCATCATCATGTATGGTATTTACAAGTGATCGTATATGGTGTGCATCATGGTTAGCGAGATAGGAGATCGAGAGAGTTGATTATTAGGACGATTTATAAAAGATTCAATATAAAAAAATAATATAATATAATATTGTGGGGTTAATGAAAAAAAATATAAAGAACGAAATACTAACTCGAAAGGAGGGAAGCTTTGAACCCATTTTTTATTTGGATAGTTTTTTAAAAGATATAATTGTTAGACGAACACGACTCCCCACAATGCTATGATATTGTCCACTTTGAGCATAAGCTCTCATGGCTTTGCTTTGGGCTTCCTCATAAAAAGGTCTCATACCCGCTTCCCAAAAGGCCTCATAAAAAGGTCTCATACCAATGGAGAGTGTATTCTTAGATTAATAAACCCATGACCATTCCCTAAATTAACACCGATGTGGGACTTTCATCATCCAACACCTCCCCTCGAACAAAGCACGCCTCCCCTTAATCGAGGCTCGACTCCTTTGGAGTCTTAGTCATTTTTGACTGCCTTCGTACCTTCGAGGAGGCTTGACTCCTTTTGGAGTCCTTTGTTCGACATTTAAGGATTTGCCAATCTATTGACATGGCTAAGTTTAGGGCATGGCTCTGATACCATGTTAGACGAACACGACTCCCCACAATGGTATGATATTGTCCACTTTGAGCATAAGCTCTCATGGCTTTGCTTTAGGCTTCCCAAAAGGCCTTATACCAATGGAGAGTGTATTCTTAGATTAATAAACCCATGACCATTCCCTAAATTAATCGATGTGGGACTTTCATCATCCAACAATAATCTAATTCAAAACAAAATTGGAATTTACAGGTCATTTTGTTTTGTTTTTTTTTTTTTTTTTTTTTTTGGTAATAAAATTATTTTGAAATATAATTCATAATTTCACCTCCTCCTTGTGTACGGAAAATAAAATTCCAAAATAGGAAAAAAAAAATTATTTTTGGAGTAATCCTTTTTCGAGAGAAATGAGTTGGGTTAATAAAATAAATATTGTTTATTTAAGTAATTAACTTAAATTATAAATGTATCCAATAATTAACCCTCCAAATTTTTAATTTCTTATCAAAATCAAATCTTTAAAGTTTAGTAATATTGATTTATTTTTAATTTTTAAATTTAGGGAGAATATTATAAAATAATTTTAAAAACGACTTCGAAGCTAGTAAAATTAGTTAACTGTTCGATGAAAATTAAGACTTGAAATAGGTGTGACGGTGACATAGACGGTGTGACCCAACCTACTACCTGTCACTAGATCAGCAATCGAATAAAAAGACAAATCTCTCTCTTAAATTTGTACTTACCATATTTACCTCTCTTTTTTGTACTTTCCTTATTTACTTTCCAACTCTAATGTCCATTAACCATTTAATTACCATATCTCTTCTTCAATTTTAACCCTAAATTTTTTACTTTTACCCTTTATTCATATTTACTTAGAGAGTGATCTTGTAGTGTACATAAACAACCCTACACTGTATTCTATCGCCACAACCTCACCAAATTAAAACATTGAAAAAAAATAATTATAAAAAAATTATAATTAGTTACGGGATATACGTGTATAGAAATTTGAATTTAAAATTATAAAATATATATAAATACGATAAGAAATTGATAAAATTTTGGGGAAAATTATTTATCTAGAGTTAATTTGTGTATTAATGTAATTAAAATTGTTTTTTTATATTATTATTATTAATTTCCATTAATTGGATTTGTACTTAAAAAGTCAAAATTAATCTTTGAAAATAGATACTTAGTAATAATATCTCCTCCCTATAGGGGTATAAATAGGGGTAACAAGTTCTCGGTCCACTCCAAAACCATCTTCTTCTACCTAACTTCACGGCCATGGCTTCTTCCGTCGAGTCCGAAGGTTCCAAGGTGGAACTTAACTTGCAACATTCTTTCAAGGCGGAACCCGGCTTCTTCAAAGCCAGGACAGTTATGGGGATGGAGATGAGGACAAAGAAAGAAACCCGGGTTTTTTACTGCAAATTCTGCAGTAGAAAATTCTCAAATCTGCAGGCTTTGGGAGGACATCAAAACGCCCATAAACGAGAAAGAGACATTGCCAAGAGAGAGAAAGCCGCCGCCGCCGCCGCCGCAATGAGCTTCAGAACCACCACCACCGCCGCCTCCGCCGCAACTAGTACGGACGCGTTCGATTCCATTGGATCTTTTTACTATCCGTATTATTCGGCAATGGCGATTCACTCTCTGCGAAACAAAGCCCTAGGGTTTCCGATTCGGCCGCAATCGACGATTCGTAAACCGACTCGGCCCCAAGCCGTCGCCCATGGATGCCGGTGGTGGCCTAGAGAACAATACATGGCGGCGGCGGCGCAGCAGTTACATTTTGGAAGAGAGAATTTGGCAGCAACTGAATTGGAATCCATAGCCATGGCGAGTAGAAACGCTTCTTCTTCTTCACAGATTTTTGGAGCCGATCAGTACAATATCCACGGCCTTGATTTGACGCTTAAACTTTAATTTCTTTGCAATTTTACATTTTTTATTTCATTAAATTATTGTTTAAATTCTATAGATACAATTTTATTATTCTAAATTACATAAAAGTAACATTGAATTTGTGTTCATTCACGGGTTTTATTTATTTAATTCAAATTATCCTAAACTGAATTATTTAAATTTATTTTATTATAGAAAAACATTTTTTTAAATATTAACCAATAATAACTAATGCAAATAAAATTAAATATTAATATAAGATTAATTTTATATTAATAAATAACTATTAACTGAATTAACAAACTTTTATATTAAGTATTTGAAATATATATTTTTTTTTATTTAAACGAAAAAAAAAATTTAAATTAAGAGATTTTTTTTAATATTAACCAATAATAACTAATGCAAATAAAATTAAATATTAATATAAGATTAATTTTATATTAATAAATAACTATTAACTAAATTAACAAACTTTTATATTAAGTAATTGAAATATATATTTTTTTTATTTAAACGATGTCTTTTTAGAATTTTAAATTAAGAGATTTATAATTTAAATGTTATGTGAGATTTATTTTTAATTACAAATTTAATGTTATGAATTTGGAATATAAAAGAGGGCGGGCCCCACACCCGAGGCTTTTCCTTGTTTAAGCATGCACCATATTCCCTAGGCGATCCCAAAAGATCACGTCCTTCCTTATTTGCGATCTCTTTCTTCCCCAAAGGTCGCTTCCGCCAATTTCGTACTAGAATCTTCCCTTCCCTGGATTCTTGTGAAATTTCCTGGAATTCTGCTTCCTTCAAATAAGAAAGTAAAGAAGGAACTGCTTCAGGTGTGTGTTTCGACTCTCTTTCCGTTTCCTTTCTATGGAATTTCACTCGCAATTGATTCTTCCGTTATTGGAACTCCATCGGAAGTGATCGGATTGTGTCGAAGGTTCTTCTTAGTTTTCTGTGTTGTTCTTGCTCTGTTTTTGTAGCTTTTTTTTTTTTTATTTTGTGTAATGAAGAAGAAACGTAGCCTGGCTACTGCGACGGATTGGAAGGCGGAAGTCAAGAATGCGACTAGACAGGAAGCTGTACGTTCAATGTAATCTCTCCAAAACTTTATCGATCATAAACTGTTCTGGTTTGTTTATCGTTTGCGTTCGAGATTGATTTAGGAGACTTGACGGAGAATTTGTATTGGCTTCGTGCAATAATGTACAGATTAGTTGAATTTAATTCGATTGTTGCTGATTGATGTTGATTACTGTGTTTAAATAGCTGCATTTATTGTTTTGCTGAACGGAACTAGCTGCCTTTTCTGATTTGTTAAGGATATTTAGTAATAAATTATAGTTTACCATATATATTATATTTGATATTTTATTATAAGGCAAATATCTAATATTTATCTTATTATTATAGGTGTCTTTCCATTTATTGTTATTTCCATTTGTTACTATTTCCATATCCTTGTAATTTATTTGATTATAAATAAGATAACTTTCACACCATTTAGGTGTGGTGGATTAATCAAACATTCACATGGTATCAGAGCCCTTTCGGTTTAACAACCCTTTCTTTTCAATGGCTTTTGAATCCTCTAATCTTCTTCTTCACCACCCTTGCTGGTTTTGACGCCGCAGGGGCAGTCTTCATGGCTGCCGTAGTCGGAGCCGATTGATTACTCTTCGGCTCCACCCTATTGACCTCCAAATCACCTTTCGTCATACTCTATACATATAACCTCACCTTTTCCAACCAAATGGGTTTTCCCCTTGGCCAATATAGTCTCTCTCATTCTCTTTCCAATCAACCTTCATCCTTCCCATAAACCCTAACCTAAACCTATCAACCTTTTGCAGAGATTTACCTTCGGAATCTGGGTGCCGCACTGGCCTATTCGCCAACCAAGTTGCCGCTGCCCTTCCTGCCAAAATTGGCTTCTTCGCCCGATGAGGCGACTCTTCCGACTGCCCTTCTCGCCAAAATTGGCTCCTTCGCCCAATGTGGCGACTCTTCCGGCTTCAACATTGTCTTTGTCCCTTGCTCTAGGTTTCCCCTTCTACTTCTTGGGGTTATAAATATTCTCACCAGAGCCAAGGCAGCATCGTCGCTAAGCGACAATCCCTCTTCATGGGTTAGACATATTCTCGCCGAAGCCAAGGCAGCATCGCCGCTGAGCGGCGATCCCTCTGCAATTTTTGATGGCCAAGAACCGGGTTGTTAGTATCTTCATGAAAAGTGTTTCTCAACCTCTTTGAATTTTTCAGATTCAAGCTTCACGTTCGTTTAATCCGACGCTTAGCTTGCGGTGGGGTGTTAAGGATATTTAGTAATAAATTATAGTTTACCATATATATTATATTTGATATTTTATTATAAGGCAAATATTGTCTTATTATCACAGGTATCTTTCCATTTATTACTATTTCCATATCCTTGTAATTTATTTGATTATAAATAAGATAACTTTCACACCATTTAGGTGTGGTGGATTAATCAAACATTCACATGATTCCATTGTTGACTTGAAAATTTAAGGCATTGCTTGAGTTTCTCTTTGCCGTCTCATATTCTGTTGGTTTTTTTTAATAACAAAGCATATGAATTTTATTGAAAACAGTATGGTCTTGCAGATACGCGATGTTGAAGGAAGGAGTGTCTTCTCGTTATCCTAATGGCACGAGTTCGGAAAGAATTGCTAACCTTGCGATAGAATATGAGAAGAGGTTGTTTAAGAACGCAAAATCAGAGGTACGTTAGTAAACTTTCTATGATTTCAGATATGAAACTGTTATTTTCCAGTTCTGACTTTTGGGATGCATTTGTGCTGTAACATGCTTCTTGTTGCATATGGAGCCTGATGAGTATTTATGGTAAAATATAGATATATATGTTAAATATTTGGTAGAGATATATATTGTAGATATTTGCTAAAACTATATTTGATGTGGAGATTATTTAATCTACAAATGTCTGAAGGTGGATCTTTTGCTAGTCATATAATGAATTCAATATGATTGTAAGTCAACTGAGTTCGGTGAACATTAATTTCGAAGATAAAATTAAAGCATTGATTTTGATGCATATTTACCCAAGTCGTGGGATACCTTTGTTGCCGCGATCAACGGTTCTCAATGATCTGAGAAATTGAAGTTCGATGAAATTCGAGATGTAGTTCTCAACGAAAGTATTTGCAAACGAGAAACTGGAGATTCATCTGGTAGTGCTCTCAGTATCAACCAAAGGTGAAGAAGTAAATCAAAGGGCTCAAACAAAGGTCGATCAAAATCAAAGAATCGTGAAAAATTTTCATACAGATCAAACGTAACGTGTTGGAGTTGTGGAGAAAAAGGTCACTTTCGGACAGATTGTACAAGACCAAAGAAAAAGCAGAACCACAAATTAGAAGATGATGATTCTAGAAATTTAGCAGAAGACATTGGAGATGCCTAATCTTCAATATAGGTAGTCTGATTGAATCCTGGATTTTGGATGCAGGTGCATCTTTTCATTCATCTTCAAACAAAGAGTTGTTTTGAAATTTCAAGTCTGAAAGTTTCAAGGTGTATCTTGCCAACAACAAAAATTTGGAGATTGAAGGAAAAGAGGATGTCTGCATAAAAATTTCGGCATAAAATAAGTGGACATTAAAGGATGTCAGATATATTCCTGGTCTCAAGAAAAAGAGTTCGTGAAAGATTGTGAAGTGTGCTTTGGTGGTAGCACGTGACACAAAATTTGAAATCTTATATACCACTGCAAGGTGTATGAACATGGTTGTTGTTGCTGAGAGTGCTTCAAATTCAAGTCTATGGCACAATAGACTTGGACATATGTGCGTCAAAGGATGGAGATGTTGGCTGCGAAAGGAGTTTTGGAAGGTTTGGAATATGTTGATATGAGTCCTTGTGAGAACTGCGTTATGAGCAAACAAAAATGAGTTAGCTTCACAAAGACTACCAGAGAACTGAAGAAAGTGCGATTGGAAATGGTCCATACAAACGTTTGGGGACCATCTCCAGTTCCATCACTTGGAGAATCAAAGTTCTACACCACCTTCATCGATGATTTCAACAGAAAGGTATAGATTTATTTCTTATAACACAAGTTAGATGTGTTTGCCACCTTCAAGAAGTGGAAAGCTAAAGTTGAAAATCAGACCAGCTTACAAATGCCTGAGGTCTGACAATGGAGGAGAATACGACAAATCAGAATTCAAAGCATTTTGTGCTGCTAAGGAAATTTGATTAATGAAGACAGTTCCCGATGAAGCAAAACAAAATGGTGTTGTTGAAAGGATGGATAGAACATGAATAAGGAGGCAAAAAATATGAGGATTCATTTTGGATTGTCAAAGACATTCTGGGCTGATACTTTAAATACAAAGTCTACTTGATCAAATAGAGGGCCGTCAGTAGAAGAAGTATGGATAGGAAATGAGATGATGTGAAAATAGTTGAAGCTGGAAAGGAGATAGTGGTGACAAATATCTAGAAGAATTGGGCAAGAAGTAGCAGGAAAAGATTCTTTGTACATATAGGAGTGTCATACCGTTGGTGAGGAACCTGGTCTATCATTCAAAAACAAAACACTCATGCCATTTCACCCGTAGGTTAGTGGAAGATGGTGATCTGTTTGGAGAAAATAGAGGGTGCAAAGAATCTAACAAACATGTTGTCAAAATGTGTTGAGGTTGCAACATTGAGGTTGTGCAAAGCCTAAATTCGTGTGGTGCTGAGAAGATTGAGAATGAAATTTTTGGTGGACTGTATCCGTCTTCAAGTTTGGAGAATTGTTGGGATTGGAGCCTAATGACTATTTATAGTAAAAAAATCTAGTAGAGACATATAGTGTAGATATTTCGTAAATATTTGGTAGAGATACATATAGTAAATATTTAGTAAAGATTTGGTAGAGGTATATATATATATGAGATAGATATTTGTAAAGATTTGATAGAGATATATTTGATAGATTATATTTCGTAGTTAAATATATACTTTATTAGTCAGTGCTTCTTGTTCCGTCCTTTCAAAAGTACTTCCTTCCTTGGTCAGTACTTTCAAAGTACTTTCTTTCTCCTCCCTCTATTCTCTCGTTACATATTTGAAGTCATCAATAAAATCTTTAGTCAATATTCTGTCATCAATAAAACCTTTAGTCAATATTCTTTGCATTTTTTTCTGTTATGTTCCTTGTGTTCATCTTCATTGAGTGTGTGGTTGTTGTGCCATCCAAACTTCTAAGTTCTTAATTTGCCACATAAGCAATCTGCCTATGCCTCTCAGGAAGCATATTTGAATGCTGTAACCGGCAAGATGAGTAGGAGTGAAAATCGCCATGAAAGCGCAAGCAGTCGAGTTCGTCCTGCATTTGTAATCCAGCCTCCGCCACAGATGAGTAATCAGCCACACCAACGGGCAGTGCCTAATCCCCTATATCAACAACCAGCAGTCCCTAATTCACTTCTGCAGCAACATACTCAGCAGTTAAGGCCAAAGCCACATGGACAACTACAGAGACAAAAACTGAATGTCAGACAGACACATCAGCAAATTGGGATGCACAATCAAAGCTTTGTTAGTCCACAGAATGCACTAAATTCACCATGCGGACCACAGGGTTTAGTGAGTTCAATATTCACACAAAATCCAAATGTGTTGAACTTGCAGCCAAATGAGAATTTGACTACCCAAGTAAAAGAGGTATTTGGTTCGATTTATAATTAAATCTTGGTTATGACTAGGTGTGTAAATAGGTAATTTGTTTGTGTGTATATATTGTTAAAATACACTTGTATATTTACGTTAGAAAAATGATTTAGGTATTTTAGGAATAAATTGTCTGACCTCTTCTATAAATACCCATCCACCTTACCTAGGTTATCATCCCAAGAAATACAGAGCACAGAGTGCAATAGAACCTATAGAGTGTCTTGTATTCTCTTCTCAATTGGTGTTAATAAAGAGTGCGAGTGTTTTCTATGTAGAGTTGTGTTGAACATATATATATTTATTGCGATCTGAAAGTCAAGCTGTTGTGTACAGGGTGTGATTGGTGAAGCTTTTTGGGCCTCAAAAGTCTCACATCAACACCGTCCTGCGATAGAGCAGCATAAGCAACACCAGTCCATGGGAGCTTCAGCAGGTAAGTTTAAGTTTTTTAAGAGTTCCTATTCCAAATCAACACCATAGCTCTTAATGTTCTTTGTTTTGATGGTTCCTCAACTTAAATGACTTTATCTTTCATGCTGTTGCACAGTTCCAAATGGAGCTCCAAATTCAGAAGATTGGCACGATCTTGCATTTGCTGAGGTATTTTTTTATTATATCAATTCATGGAAGCTTTCTGGATGTCAGGATGTGAGCTTTTTATGTCAATTTGAACGAAGTGCTATGCCGTTTTTGTTGTTCTTGCAGATGGAGCAGCTCAAGAAGTTATGCGTGCCTTTTTTCAAGAAGATATGTCAACAGTATATGCAGGTACTAAACAGATTTCAAATAAAGACAGATATTAATTGATCTTCATCAGACTTTCATCCTTATTTGATCCACTTTTTGTGCTACCCTCCGTGTATTCTGTTCATATTTCTTGACGGATCTTACTTCTTGTAGGCAGCACAACCAGGGAAAGTCCAGCACCACCTGGTTTTACTACAAAAAATGATACTATTTTTGCAATTACCAAGGGATAGAATCATCTTAACTCACACCAAAGAGGAGTTTTATGGATGTTTGCTAACAATTGTGAAAACTCTGAAATTATTTGAGAATTGTCATATGAATCTTGCTAATAAGCAGCATTCCCTACATGGGCAGCCCGGCCTTGGTGGATCTTGCATAAACCCAGTTCAGCAAGGTGATAATGTGAAACTCCATTTTCAACCAGTGAACTGGGCTGCAAATGTCTCTCCTGGTAGTTCTTCATCAATAGCGCCACCACGACAAAAAGGTTCAGTAAGGTCAGAAGCAGATTGGATTCAGGATAATCTGTCGCAGAATAGCCAACATTCTGTAAACATCAAGCCAGAAATTGAACTCCAGTCTCATAACATCAGAAGCTCTAGCGCAACTACCTCTCCGCTCCCAGAACCTGCTAATCTCGGAAGCAATAGGCAATTATCAACAGCAACAGAGCCTCAAAGTCGCTTACTTAAAGCAGTAAGTCTACGTTATGTATAAGAATAGCATTTGTTAGGAATCACGACTCTTCACAATGGTATGATATTGTTCACTTTGAGTATAAGCTCTCATGGCAATGGAAATGTATTCCTTACTTATAAACTCATGATCATTCTCTAAATTAGCGAACGTGGGGCTCCCTCCCAACCATCCTCAACAGTATTTGCATGATCTAATGGATTAGCATAGGATGAGCTTTTTTTTCTTCTTTTTTCCCTTATGCTCTTCCTCTTAGCTGATTATAAGATAGTACAAATTTTGCAGGTTGAGTCTATGTCAAATGAAGCATTGAGAGAGGCAGTATTGGAAATAAGTTCAGTTGTAAATATGAACGACTTTATAACAGAACCATGGTGTCACTCAAAGGCCACTCATTTAATGTTGCATGATGGACGTGGTTCCTCAAATAGTATGAAGCGCAAAATAAATGCAATGGCCTTAAACGACATGCCATCGCCTTGCAGTGATACTGCTCAGTCTGCACCAACAGTATCAAAAAGAAATAAGCTCAAGAAACTGGTATACATCATATCTATATAGTCTGATTGAAACTGATATTTCTGCCTAGTTATTAATTTTCCTTTTTTGTGTTCTTAAAATTTTGCAGTCCGATTATGCCTTATTAGAAGAAATGAGAAACATAAACAAGCAGTTCATCGAAACAGTCTTGGAATTAGATTTGGACGAAAATCTCAATGCACGATTAGCCAATGCAGGCACTGTTCTTCGATGCTCATATCGTGCCGTAACTGATAGTAAAAATTCAGAAGCTCACCCTGTTAAGCTGCCAGTGCTTTCTGTGAAGCTACTTGTGCCTCTTGATTATCCAGAGGACTACCCTGTATTTCTGAGCAAGTTTAACACAGACTGCGGGTAAGACTGATAAAGGCATAATGAGTTTAAATGACACGTTTTCTTGTACCTATTCCTTACTTTCTTGCATATGGTTATAGCAATGTGGACGAACAATTTAGAGAGCTGTCGAACGAAGCAACGTCGAGGCTACGCGCATTCCTTCGCACTGTCCCGGAATGCTTGTCTCTTGAAGAATATGCAAGGGCGTGGAATGAATGTGCGCGCTCTGTGGTATCTGAGTATGCTCAACGTGCTGGTGGGGGATGCTTCAGTGCTCGATATGGGACTTGGGAGGACATCAGCACAAACTAACCTCTTATACTCTAAATAGTTCATTTGTATTATAAAATTTCTTCATTTTTTTTTGGTTAATATCACTAATCCTTATTGGAAAATTGGGTCACAACGAAAAATTCCTTAAGGATATTCATATTTAAGTATTCACAAGTTATTAATATTCGATTTTTTTTTAAATATCTATATTATTTTGGAGTTCAAATAATAATTACTTTTTAATTTGAATGTATATTAATAATTTTAATTATACATACACAAACATTTATATATATATATATAATATATATATATTTTTATTTTTTATTATTTATTATTTTTATTATTATTATTATTAAAATGGAACTTCAAAATCTTTTTTAGTACAATTAATGGGTATAAAAATTTGAATTTTTCACTTCCAAAAAAAAAAAATTAAATGATAATTTCACTCCACTTTTTAAAGTTTAAGGGGATGATTGAAAGATTCTAAACCAAATTTGAAGAGGCAGAGGGAAGGAGAAGAAAATAAAAGAAAAAAAGAGGCGGCGGCGGCGGCGACGGTGGTGTCAGCCATAGATAGAGGACGGAGCAGGTTCGGAGGAAGGAGAATATAGGGAAAGAGGGAGAAATTGTTTTAATCCTTGAGCAGATTAACCAAACTCCATAGCCACTTTGCACCTCTGCATCGGCCACCGCTGCCCTCCACGGCCCGAAAATGCCGCCGGTCTTTGATCCATGGGAATAAATTTGTAACACAATTTCAACTATTCTAAATTTGAGATCCAACTTTTTAATCTTTTTCTTTCAAATCTGCAATGATTTGATTTGCAATATTAGAAAACAGTGATTGCTTACATGATCGCTAACCTCAAACATAGTTCATCGCAAGAACCCTAACAAAGAATCCTCAAATTTCGTTCTTCAACTGGATGATGATAGCAAATGCCTTCCAATCTCATACGACACAAACGCATCAAAACAAGCATACTTAATCTGATTATGAGTAAGCCATTCTTGATCCCACCTACTCATCGTCACGCCCCTCGGCTTTCGGATCTCTTTCCCCAAAATCTCTTTCGCCAGACTCTTCAATCCCGCATTCTTCAATTCTCTTCTTCCCGTTACCCTCTCAGCCAAATTCCTCAGATCGACCGTCTTCCTCACTTTCAATCCGTAGTCACAGTTCAGTTTTTCAGCGTCATCCTCGATTCCGACTCCTACAAAACTGATGGATTCGTTTTCCAGAAACTCATACAGAGATATAGGGAATTCAGGTGTGTAAATCAGTTGCATAATCAGGCATCGGCTGCCGGTGCAGAGTTGTAACGTGGCCACGGGGTTCTCGTAGGAGCGACTGTTAGGGCGCCACTCGATGTCGAGGCCGACGACGAGAGGTGAAGTTTGAGTGTTGAGGGTTTCTGCAATCCAATCCTCTACCATGAATGGTGAAGTGGTGAGCAAAGTGAGAATCGGCTGATCGGAGTCGAAAGTAACGTCGAAGTAATTGTGGGAACCGGAGGGATCTTCACGTTCAACGATGGTGAGCGCCATGGCAGTCAGGAAAGAACGTCAACGAGAACAACAAGTAGGTCAAGAAAGTCCTCGACTCACGAGAGAGCTTTATATAGAAATTCCCTAATATTTCTTTGACCAAAATACCCTTCAAATTTTCAAAAACTATTCCCTCCTCTTTTTCCATTTACCGAATCATGAAACATTTAAATTCTTACCAATTTTTTTTAAAAAATATTATTATTATTTATTTGGATTTTTAAAAACTATATTTAAAAACAAACTCGTAATATTTATAAGTTTAATTTACAAAAACGAAAAATATTAGAAAAATATCAAATAATTATCCAAAAAATAATTTACAGATGAGCCAGACGATATAAAACGTGATGAACGTTGACAAAAAAATATTTACGGGATGAACATTGCCAAAGAATCAAAGAAACAGACGATATAAGACGAGATGAACGTTGACACAAAAATCATTTACAAAATGAAAGTTGCTAAGGATCAAATAGGTGAGACTGGATGAATGTTGGCAAAAAAAAATCATTTACAGGATGAACATTGCGAAAGGATCAAAGAAACAGACGACATGAGACAAGATGAACATTGACAAAAAAAATCATTTTACAAGATCATCATTGTCAAGGGAACAAAGAAACCAACGACATGAGACAAGATGAACGTTAATAAAAAAAAAAAAATCCTCTATAGGATGAATGTTGACAAAAAAAATCATTTATAGGTACAGGATTATCAATTATCATTGTCAAAGGATAAAAAGGATGAACGTTGACAAAAAAATCATTTACTGAATGAACGTTACCAAAGGATCAAAGAGACAGACGACATGAGACGGTGATATTAAAATTAAAAAAAAAGACAGGTGCTAATATAGTAGTTGGCTTAAATGAGGGTTTTTGTGGGGTGAAAAATTGTAATTGGTTGATTAAGAAGTTGAGAACAAGATCCATTTGCTGTTTCTTCTCTACTTTACATTTTCTGCAGAAGAAAAACAACACAAGGCCTGCCACCTCTGTGACTTTGACCTGGAAAACTGCATCTCCTAACTTGCTTCATCTCATATTTACATTAATATCAACTCTAGCAGGAGCACGCCTTTGCGTCGGTCTCGCTATCGCTATCACAACTCTGATATCAATTACGAGTCCTGTTGTTACCCAGAAGTACGCATGTAGGTTCTATCTCCTTGGTTATACATGCCATACAACAAGAAACAGTGCGAGTGTCCATCGAATTGTATGAACACGAACACCTACAGAAACTGCAAATCAACATGTCGGATTACAACACGATCAGTCTGGCTTATAAACTTCATTTTCAAAAACTAAAAACTCCCTAACCAGTCTGGCTTCTTCGCCTATCTGAATCCGTTAAAAACGGATGCAGAAATTCCCCTAGTAGGTCCTAATCTGAATCCGTTCCGTTACACGTTGGTATATTCGAACCATTACTAATAGTTTATTGATGAAGCTATGAAACAATGTGAGAATGAAGGATGGCATACTCACAAGAAAATTGTGGTGGCAAGACTGAAGGGGCACTTCTGTCGCCTTTTTCTGGAGGCTGTACATTAGATAGAGCTACCCCTGGCAGTGGACTTGAAGCAGATATAGAAACCGTGACCGGTGCTGGCAGACCTACTCGCAAGTATGGCGACGATGGAGGACTGCTTGGAGACGGAATAGAGCCTAAATGAGATCGTTTTCTGACTTTTGTTGACAACCCTTTATATCCATATCGAAAACCAGGTGGAGTTGCTTCGTAGTTACGTTTCTTTGAGGCTGGACTTTCCACTGGGGATGAACCAGCTTCAGGAGCGGATGAGATCCCATTCTTCGGTGCATGTTTGTGCTCCTCTGTTCCAGGACTCGGTGAATATGCAGCGGATGAGATCCCATTCTTCGGTGCATGTTTGTGCTCCTCTGTTCCAGGACTCGGTGAATATGCAGCGTCCTGGTGGTGGTGTTGGTGGTGGTGGTGGTGGTGATGGTGGTGATGGTGATGGTGATGGTGATGGTGATGGTGGTGTTGATGGTGGTGTTGATGGTGGTGGTGGTGGTGGTGGTGGTGATGATGGGGGTGGTGGGGGTGAGAATGAGGCAGAGGAGCAGGTGAAGGTGACCGTGCTTGACCGCCACTAAGAGAGTGGTTTAGAACCGACGAAAGACGCACCTGCTTGACCTTGCCAAAAACAGTGTTGTTCAGGCCAAGATTTCCTGAATGAGAATTCGTGATGGTTTGAGCCAACTGTTTGAGTCTTTGATTCGATGAATTCGTCCCAATAGCCATCAGAACAGACGACTGAACAATAGTAGGAGCCTGCATTGTCGAACCTCGTTCGTTCGATAGGCTAACATATAAATTCTGCATCATACAAAACGCTGTCAGTGAAATCTATACAGCTAAAAACAATATCCATCAGAAAATAGTAAGGAAAACAGCCAAACCTCATAACGAGATAGACGTAATCCCGACCTCAGCTGGCTGGTAAGATCATTGAAATTCACTTGAATTTGATATATAGAATAATTCAACGTAAAATTGAAATAGATCTGTGCTGTCTGCAGAAGAAATGCACTCTGAGGAGGAATAATAGTTATCCCACCAGGAAATTTCAACACCTCGAACAACGAAGTATTGCCGAATAACGATGCGTTCAATCTGAGAGGAGGATCGTTTATAACCAATGTTTCAAACGTTTCCTTGATTAAACTTTGAGAAGTTGGGGGAATTTTTGAATACTTGGCATCAGGATCTACAGAGAAAATGATATCTGTTACGTTCGATCCGCCTAATGATTGTAGCGAGAGGACAGCCACCTGATTCACAGAGAGTATCAGATCAAACGACCGAAAACGTGACTAATCAAGCTAGATGAATCAAGAAACTGGATTGAATACCTTGACAAAAGGAACAGGAATTTCTCCAAAAATGTTATCTTCAAGCTCAAAAATATGGTTTTTCAGAAAAGGAACTGGCTTCCGAGCACGAAAACACGCTACTATTTCATGATCTGGAAATGGGATAGAATCATATAACTTCAGCGAAACGATTATATAATATACGAAAGGGATGGCTAGCATGATATGATAGCGTTACTATAATTCAACCAAGACGAACTGATATCGATAAAATCCAATAAAATTTCACAATGTCTAACACAAAGTTCACCACAATCAAACAAATCTAGACACACCCAACAAGCAGATGGAGTACTCATTGAGTTTATGAGATATCACCCAACTTCTAAACCCATCTGATTACGACGCAATTAATTTCAGTCAAGTTATACGATCATATTGTTTATATGTATTGCTCTTTCAAATTCCAATGTACAAAAGTAGAGACTGACATCACTTATGCAAATAGATGAGAGCGATCTGTTTAAAACCAGAGCACTATGAGCTTTTAGGCAGTACATTTCATGCATCAATGGGCGTAAACATGTCGAGTTTGTATACCGAGAGAGAAAAAAAACGAACAATCAAGCTCATAAAGTCTTTGGATAGCCAAAAGAGTTCTTCAATATAACACAAATCTTATTAACATTATTGGAATGGAAAATTTTAATGCATATGAACAGCAACTTGATGAACAGCATTCACATGAATCCAGGGAAACGAAATGTATACATGGAAAAGTGAGTCAGTTTTCATCATAAACTTCTCATTTAATCGATCAAATCTTCCACAATCAATCAAAAGTGAGTTTCCTAAATCGCAATCCTATCGAATCCAACAAAACAAGACTATAATTCTTCCACAAGGAGCTATCTAAACACAAGAACAGCTACAAACATACAAAAATCCATAACATTCTACTCTTCAAAACAATCAAAGTTGATATCACCAGCCAACAAAAAGGGGATGATAATCTGATATCACCAGCCAACACCCATCAACATGATTCTAGGTCTACAAACACTTAAAACCCAAAGCCTGAAAAGGAAAATCATGAAAGAAATAGAAAATTGACGAAGGATCCGACCTCTATAAGTAGAATCAGCCGCCTGATCCGGCCAATCTCCGTATGAAAGGAACGGCGGCAGCCAAAAAATAGCAGAAAGAAACACAGCCGCCGACAGTAACAGGAAGAAGACACATCTCACAGCAATCAGTCTACGAATCGCAAAGCACCCGCCGCCGCCACATCTACTCTGTACAGTCCAATCAGAAAGCTCGGAGGAGCTCACTCCAACCGGCAGCGGCTGTTCTTCCTCGCTCTTTCCCATGGAGGCAATGCATGAGAAGTGGGTTAACAACCGCCATTGCCACCTCCCTCAATCAGGCCCGAATTATCTTCCCCCATTACAGCTCAAACTCAAACCAAATCGATCCCAGAACCACAAAAGCTCAAAATCCCACCTCGTGGAACTTCTCCACCGCAAACCCAGAACCCAAATTCAAAAAGAAAATCTAGGGTTCGAGAGAGAGAGAGAGAGAGAGAGAGAGAAATTGGGGGCAATTCGGTCTGATTTAACTGGCGCAACAACCACAAATGACAGCCACAGTCTCCGAAGTAAATGTGGATATAGAGAGGGGCGTTTATTTATCATCCATCAACCATCCATCTATCCGTTTTCTTCACCAAAATTTATAAATCGACAGGGAAAATGGAAGAAGATGACAAGACAGTAGAAGGGGAAAAGGTAAGAAATGGAAGAAGAAGCGCCAAAAACAGAGAAATGTGGGAACAATGAAATTGAAAAAGGGAATTGATGGCACTAATTGCGCACTTAAATGAAGAGCCGTGGAAGATGGGTTATGCCCATTTCATCACTTCCACTTCCACTTCCGATCCTAATTGAAAGTATAATAATAACAAAATCAGTGAGGGATTCATTTCAGTGTGTTCACCAAGAAACCGAGCCCACATCGACCCTTCCACAATAATCATTGTTTTTTCCATTACAATTTTTTTCTGGGTAATTTTAATTTCTCTCTTTTATCCGTTTTGTATTGCACACGTGTGATCTTCTCGGCAAAGTTATCTTATTTTTATTTTTATTGTTTCCTTATTTGTTATTGATTTTTTTTTTTTTTTTTTTAAACAAAATTTATATTTACCATTTTAAAAATTATAACTTGGCCTTCTAAGGTCGGGAATACAGCACATCACCGAGACTACTGAAACTAATCCAAAATTAATTAGTATTATTTAAACCCCAATTTAATTATTAAGCATAATTATTAGTAATATTAGTAACTAATTAATTGTAGGGTTTTTTTTTTAATCTTATACTTTCAAGTCTGAAGTACGAGCGACGTTACAGCCTCCGCCATTTCAATTCCTCGTGCTCTGGTTTCCATTGTTGGAGGGCTTCTGAGCTCTTCACCACTACTAATATCATCTCACCATGTGGGCTCTTCGTAGAGCTTCTACTCCCCTTAGGTATGTTCTCTGTTTGCCATATCAGATTTCTCTGTTTATGTAGCGTACATAGTTCATTCGGTAATGCGAAACAAAGAAAACTAATTTGAATCTCGTTTTTGCGGTAGAATTTTGGATTCATTTCATGCGTATTGGGTTGTATTGATTGTATGCATCAACAAGGTTCTTGCTTGCTTCTGATCGAGTTTTCGGTGCTCATATTTGTTCCGTTCTTGTAGTTCCCTGTTTTTTTCCGTATATTAGCTGAAATGCGAAGCTTCTCTTGGTTGGAGGTTGTTTTCTAACCTCTTTCTTTAAAACTATTTTTCTCAACTTTTAAAATTTATGGGTTTGATATCCTGTTTTCATAATTGATGACGTTATGTGCATTTTTTGGACGTTTGAGTCTCAAAGATGATGGTTGGGATATCATTGATGGAGATTTTCTTTTGTCTCTTACGGATAAGTTTTGGAGATGGTCCGAGTGATGAAATTAGAATCAGTGAAGAACGTAGAAATCTATATAATATTGAGAAGAACAGAAGAAATCTATATAATTTGAAATCCATTATTATCCATCATCCAAAGAACTGTTTTTGGATAATGCCTCCAACATTTCAGATCAGCCTCTTTACAACCTTTTTGTGTTCTCTTTCCAGGAATCAAGGGTATAGAGTAAGAACTTCATATGTCTTTGGAAATCTAGAGGTACCATATGATTGGGAAGGAAATATAGTTGGTCCTGGTACCACCGCTGCTATATCTGATAGATGCATTTATTTTGAGAGAATTAGCCTTGCAACACTGCAGTCCTCCGGACTTTATATTAGTAGTCATGGTCTATCTTCACAAGCTGGTGCTGAGAACAGTGAAAAGGAAGATGACTTGGAAGATGGATTTTCTGAACTTGAAGATAACAAGACAGCTGATGAAAATGAAGAGGATCGAACCTCTGGATCGGAGATTGATGATGATGATGTTGATGATGGGACTCAAGATGCTGAAAATATATCTACAAAAAGGGCTCCTTCAGAGCTTTTCAAGGAAATTTCGAGTGCTCCAGGTTTATCTGTTCCTAGTGCACTTGATAAGTGGGTCAGTGAAGGAAAAGAACTAAGCCGAGCTGACATCTCTCTGGCCATGCTCAATCTTCGCAGACGTCGAATGTTTGGGAAGGCTTTGCAGGTAAATTGACTTTATGTTACTTTTCAAGCAATGAAATTCATTCGTGTGGTTTGAGGTTTATAATTAATCTCATTTATCTTGGGATTTGCAGAACTCTATATAAGTTCATGTGATTAGTGGACACAACGAATTTCAGGATGCAAATGTTGATCAATTTTTAAAAAGTTCAACAATCAACTCTAACATGGTCTGTCAAGCACATAATAATTTCAAGATATGTTGGTTAGTTGATCAATATAAACTTAGGCTTGTAATCAGTAAACCTGAGTATGCAGATCAATTCTTTAGAAATACCATTATCAAATGCTTGTATAAAAAATTGTCGAGCTGGCCTATAGCATTCAAGAAATGGTGCTAGGAACTGCAGTCTAGTATATTTGGATTGGCATTTATATATTGTGGCCTTATAATGTCATTTCTGGTATGAAAATGGTTATACAATTTATTATGCTGAAGAACTTTCTAGCTATTGTATATGGTAAATATTTTCCCCTATTTGTTAGACATTCATTCATCCTTTCTTGAACTCTTTGCTGGCTTTATGCATGGGTTTCACAGTTTTCAGAGTGGTTGGAAGCAAAGGGACAACTCAATTTTATTGACAGAGATTATGCTTCTCGCCTCGACTTGATTGCAAAGGTACGGGGTCTCTATAAGGCCGAGAGTTGCATCGCTCAAATTCCGAAGTCTTTCCAGGGAGAGGTGATATACCGAACTCTTTTGGCTAACTGTGTGATTGCCAACAACGTAAAAAAAGCGGAGGAAGTGTTTAACAAAATGAAGGACCTTGAATTCCCAATCACAACATTTGCTTGCAACCAGTTGCTTCTTCTTTACAAGAGGCTTGACAAGAGGAAAATAGCAGACGTTTTGTTGTTGATGGGGAAAGAAAATGTCAAGCCTTCTCTGTTCACTTACAAAATCTTAATAGATGCTAAAGGCGTTTCAAATGACATGATAGGGTTGGAAACAAGTTGTTGATACAATGAAGGCCGAAGGAATTGAACTTGATGTTACTGCGCTTTCCATATTAGCAAAGCACTATGCTTCATGTGGGCTTAAAGACAAAGCCAAGGCCATTTTAAAGGAGATGGAAGATGTTAACTCCAAAGATTCTCGATGGCATTGCAGAATTTCACTTCCCCTTTATGGAGAACTGCAAATGGAAGATGAAGTGAGGAGGCTCTGGAAGATCTGTGAGTCGAATTCTCGTATCGAAGAATGCATGGCTGCCATTGTTGCATGGGGAAAGCTGAAGAACGTCACAGAAGCAGAGGAAATTTTTCATATGGTTTTAAAAACATGGAAGAAGCTTTCCTCAAAACAATATTTTACCATGTTGAAGGTTTATACACACAATAAGATGCTGACAAAGGGCAAGGAACTAGTCAAGCAGATGGCAGACAGCGGTTGCCGCGTCGATCCGTTGGCATGGGATGCAGTTGTGAAGCTCTATGTGGAAGCTGGGGAGGTAGAAAAGGCAGACTCATTTTTGCAGAAGGTTGTTCGGAAAAAACCAGATCAAGCCACTGTTTACCTCATACATGATTATCATGGATCAGTATGCAAGTCGGGGTGACGTCCACAATGCAGAGAAAATCTTTCATAGGATGAGACTATCGGGTTACGTGGCTCGATTTAGCCAATTTCAAGCTCTAATACGGGCATACGTTAATGCCAAGGCTCCAGCATATGGTATGAAAGAGAGAATGAAGGCAGATAATGTCTTTCCAAACAAAGATTTGGCAGGAAAACTAGCCCAAATTGATGCTTTCAGGAGGACAGCAGTGTCAGATTTGCTTGACTGAGGTATTTAACCTGATACTTTTGTAAGTTATAAACTCCCTAGATTTCAACTTTATTTTACAAATCAAGTATTTGTTTGCTAATCTGGTGGCTGCGCTTTGATATATGTAGGTATACTGATAGGACAAAGAAATTTTGATATCGGATCATGCTGCACGTGCTCATATATTTCGATCATCAGAAGAACTGATTATGCAGAAACTCAAGATGGTATACTATTTTACATGTCTCCCACGTTCGATATGCAATCTGAGTTCTGTTTCATTTTTTGGATTCAATAAATGTCTGTTGAACTGTTTTTGGAATGGAGCATCTAAATAGTGGATAGTTTAGAAATGATATTCTTATCTTTTCAGTATATTCCTGTTTTACTTTTGGATGGGGCTTCCGGGACGTTCTTTAGCCTTCCTTGAATATGATATACAAATTAAAGTTGGGAGGATTTTGAAATAACTACGCAGAGAATGCTGTCTTGTTACTTAATGAAATGAAGAAATAGATCATGACATGCTTACTATTCTATGTCTTGGGAGGAAAATAATAAATGAAAAAAAGAATGTATCCTTCCAACTTAGACGTTTTAGATCAATAGAACATATAAAAAGGCACTGAAATTTCATATGAATATGATCTACTGATGTCGTAAGCTGATGTAATATAAATCTAAATTACAGATACAAGCTATTTTGCCTTTTGAGTTCTATGCAACATCACCTAACTACATGAAGAGATTATTGTAATAAGCATACAGCACCACCAACTGATACTAACATCTGCAAATGAGAAAGCTATATATATATATCAATCACAAACTAAACCTAATACCATTACTCATGTTGATCCATTGTACAGTTCCTATGACAGAAGCAGCTCCATCCAATGAAGAAATGCAATTGGCACGGTAGCACTCGAGGCACTTGTTCATAAATTTGATTTCAGTTTGCAGATTAAGTAGAGAGACTTGCTTGCCCCTCACTCTCGAGGCCGTGCAAGCCAGAGAGAGCTGAGGGCTCTTAAGCGGGAGAAGTAGTCATTTATTGCAAGAAGCGCACGAGCTGATTGACGGGTTGTCAATATGCGATGCATTTGTTGAAGAGTTTGTTGACGAAGATTATCAGCCTGCAAGTTCCAACAAGAGGAAGAAAATGGAAAGTGAGCATGGATTCATTTTTCAACTTTACTTGTGTGTTGTTGCAGATTTGAGGAAACGTAACATGAAAGAAATAGGCAATGTAAATGAAACAAGATGCAGCTGAAATGTTATGAATTAAAAGTACTTCCTTTGAAGAGTTGAAACCTGAGATTTTTATTTTATTTGAAATAATTACTTCCATTTGCAAGTGATCTCCTGTATTGAATTACAGGTTTTTCAATAATAACAATTCCATCTCGAATAAAGTGGCATACCTGGCGTAGGAAGCCTTCAAGAGTTCCAAGCTTTCCCATAGCCATGGCCATTTGACCCATATAATTTGCGACGTTCCCAGACGATCCCGACATTGCAGGTGTGCCACTGGCCAATGTTTCAGCCAAGGATTGCTGCAATGCATCCATTCCTTGCGAGAGAGCATCTTCTGCTTGTTGTGATAATTGTTGCAGGTTACATATGCCCATTAGCTGCTGCTCAGTCAAAGGCTCTAATTGGTTTATAAGAAGCTGCATTAACATAGATGCAGTTTTAGGTGAGGATGCTATAAAAGAAACCATGCCTACATAATTAGGTGGATAGTTAAATTGACAGCAATTTAAGATATCTGTCGCACTCGCACCCTTTAAAGATTCATCCAAACTGAAAGAAAATCCGAACCCTATAGGTATTAGAAAGATTAATGGTGAGTAGTGATAACACATTACATAAAAGGACAGAATTCTTTAACTACAGGAATGATGTGCATCAACATGATATTGTGCCAAGATACTATCAAGCCCTATTCATTGAAAACCAGAATGAAATGGTATCAAAGTCGAACCCCAGATGATGTGCCAACAAGGACGTTGGGCCCCCAAGAGGAGTGGATTGTAAGATCTCACATTGGTTGGATAGGAGAACGAAGCATTTCTTATAAGGGTGTGAAAATCTCTCAGAGGCATTTTACTAGGTTGTTACACTAGAGCCTACTAGATTTGAGGACTAACATCATTACCAACCCAATCTAAAGACAAAAATGGATTGGGCCTACAGTAAGAGGTATCACCATGTGAGGACTGAGTGGAGCTCAAAGGTGAAAAAGTAGCAGACAAAAAAAGGTGAGGTGGGGAGGCGGGTGAGTGAAGTTACGAGAAGGTAATTGCATCGATGCCACCAAAGATGTAACAGCCCAGGCCCACCATTAGCAGATATTGTCCTCTTTGCGCTTCCCTTCCGAGCTTCCCCTCAAGGTTTTAAAAACATGTCTACTAGGGAAAGGTTTCCACGCCTTTATAAAGTATGTTTCATTCTCCCCCTAACTGATGTCCCCCAAGTATTTATTTAACTAGAATTATCACAAAAGATGAATGGGGTAAATTGCAAACGATGATTAAACTCGGTGGCTGGTGGGACATGCTGAATCAGTTTTGGACTTTGAGGTTCTTAAAGGCCGAACCGATCAACTGAAATGTGGAATATAGAGTTGGGGAACAATTAACTTTTTGTTCTTATACTCTTAGACGTACATGCACCATACAAACATTTTCTTCTCTATTTTCACATGCAAATATACAGAGAATTTTGTACCTTCAGGATCTCTGATGAACGGAAGCCACCAATCCACAGGAAACACCGCTCTGCTGGTGTCTTCCACATTCCTGACAAGATGTGGAACACATCAGCTTTGGCTGCAATGCCTTTCAACCTGAAAATATCGTCAAACTGTGTAGTCACGTTATCAACGACAGTTCGAAGTTCAGTGTCGCCCGCATGTGAATTAACTGCAGCTCTAAGCTCATTTATTAGCCTGTTATGCTCCTCTAACCAACGTGAATATTCTGCATCAAACGCTAGGGCCCCTACAAACCCCCCAAAAAAAAAGATGTGAAAAAGAATCACATGCCATAACATGCAAAGAAAAAAGCTTCATACCATTTCCACTCATTGAATGAGCTTGGTCTCCAGAATTTGAAATAAATATACCCTGCACAAATTGTGACAGCGATTTATGCATCTTAACACTTTCCTATAAATTGAAAGATAATGTGCTATGATGGTCAGGCACAAAAATAAAGATAACTCGACCTGCTGGCGGGCCCGCTGGAGTTCTTGCTCAAGTTGAGTAAGCTTCAGCCTGCTACTTTCTAGCTGCTGCACATATGCCTACAAAAGTATGGGAAGCGATAAAAAATAATTAAGGAAGTTCAATGCATTCGCCGAACATTTCTAAACTAAGTCAATGTCAGTTATAAAGCAGGACTGCTTTTTCAATACTAGACAGTTTATAATTTTAGAGAATTTGTGAATGAGAGATAGAGAGCAATGATAATGGAAGCTTACTTTTTTCCTTAAACGACTTTTTCTAGCAGCTTCACGATTTTGGGCAAGCCTTCGTAAGCTCTGAAAAGGATGCTAAACAGCATATTAGCTGCTGCTAATATCCATCAAGATGTTCAGCTAACAATGTAAAAATATTTTAGTTTAAAACGTAACCTTTTGATCAGGTGTTTTTTCTTTCGATTTGTTGCTAGAATCGTACGCGACAAGTGAGTTTCCTTGATCCTTGTCAAGCTACAGAAGACAAAAGAACGTGAGGTTACGACCCAAGAATACTAAACAGAAAGATAGGCACTATTACCTGGGATATGAAAACATTCAACCACATTGATTATTGATATCAGGAAACTTGCACACATTGATTATTAAACAATGTAAAACTAATCTCATAACAATACTCAAGGGACATTACCCTTTGACTTTTGTCATCAGTGTCATCCGTGGAGGTATCAGTTCTTGTGCTGACATCGGCCATATTAGACTCTCCCCAGTTTTCATGAGGACCACCCGACGTAGAAACCAAATTTGGATTTGATTCTTTCTGTAATGGCAATGTTTGAGAGCCCATGATAGCAGTTGGCAGATTTACATCAGTGGATGCAAGTGGCTGAATTCCATTGTAGTTACGTCAGGTGGGTGTTAATTTTCAACAAATACAAGAAAAAAACCAAATGAAGCTTTCTATTAAAAATAAAAAATAAGAACAGGTAAAACAGTACCTTAATTAAAGAACCAAACTGGATGTTGCTGTTCAGAGTCGAACTATTTGACTTTATCTGATTATACAAAGGATCTAAGGCAAGTAAATTTGGAAAGAAAATATATCAGCAGAAGAAGAATAACAGGAAGAGAAGACGAAGAACAGAGAAGAGAAAGGCAGCAAGACTTTCAGAGGTTTAGATTTTATGAACCAAGAGAAAATGTAGCTCTTGCTTTTCTATAATAATACATCAACCTCATGGTTTTAAACGCGTCTACTAGGAAGAGGTTTCCACACCCTTATAAGGAATGCTTCGTTCCCCTATCCAACCGATGTGAGATCTCACAGTCAATCAAAACATTTTTTAGCACGCTAGAAACCTAGCATAGGAATTGTCCAAGATAACTTTGTCAAAATCATATGAAGTTCAGAATGCAGTGTGTGTACTCAATAATGCAACATCAAGAGTGAAATGAGATGAATAGATGATTAGTGAAACTACTTTGGAAGTAAACAAATAATCGAAAGGCCTAAAACTCCATAACAAAATAAAACATTGTTGCATACTTCTAGTAAGGTCTACATTTTCTATGTGAAATCCAAGAGTTTGCTCGAGTGTTCTTAAGTCCGAAATCCGAGATGAAGGAATGGAGCTCCCCTCTGCACCCCTGAAAATCGAAGTGAAAAAAGACCATCAAAGTGTGAAAGAGAAAATTCCAACAGTAATGCAAAAGATGAACAAAAGATCCTAGCAAGGAAAGGGATGCCCATGCATCCACAAACCTATAACTAAGGTCCAGGAACAAAATGTTTCTTGAACTCAAGGATGTGAATTGACCAAGAAATTCTGTGTTTGACTCATACTTGACACTCAACTAAGGATTTAACATGACAAAGTTGGAGATGCTCTAAGTAACGGTCAAAGCCCACCGCTAATAGATATTGTCCTATTTGGGCTTCTCCTCAAGATTTTTAAAACACGTCGACTAGGGAGAGGTTTCCACACCTTTATAAAGAATGTTTAATTCACCTCATCAACCAATGCGGGATCTCACAATCCACTCCCCTTCAGAACCCGGCGTCCTCACTAGCATTCGTTCCCTTCTACAATCGATGTGGGACCCCCAATCCACCCCCTTTGAGGCTCAGCCTCTGGGCTGAGCGATGTCTTTCGCTCTAATACCATTCTTAACACCCCTAATTTTCTTAACCTAATTAGTTACGTCACCCATAAAAAAATTCTTCAATGTTGCTATAATCAATTCATGGAATTAAACAAAGTGCTCCCATTGAAATTAAAGCAGGTATTAATGAAGTCTTATGGTCCTATGCCCCTCTATGAATTAATAAACCATCAAGTAAGGAGTAAGTACAAGCAGAAAGACAGACTCATCAAGAAGCCAAGTAGATATACTGCAAAGTTAAATTCAAACAGTGAACACAACATAATCCAGTAATTCAAATTAAATAAGATAGAGAAAGTTACATGGAATTATTGGCTGTGGGCATCGAAGAAACGAAGCTAGGCATCCCGTTCACCTTTTTGTTTATATCGTCGGCACCAACCTTCACTGTTCTACTACCCATCAATCACCATCATCACCACCACCACCACCACCAGTTCAACAAAAAGAAACAGAAACCACTGAACAAGAAGAACAAAAAGAACAGGAAGAACAAGAACGAGCTCTTCAAATTCAAACAAAATAACTCAAACTCAGTTCGCTGAAACTCCTAAATCCCAAAGCCCTAATCAATTTCTCAATCCAAAAACATCAAAACTTCAGCAATCAACTCATCGAAGAGCTCAAAACAAACAAGAACCCAGCAAAACTATGACCCGTATCGAAGTCAAAAACCTAGCGAAAAGAGGAATCGCGAGATGGGAGTTCAGTTTGAGAAATGAATCGACGTCGGTAAGGTGGAAAAATCCGAGGAACAGAGGAAAGAAAACCCTACCCAGAAGGGGTGTGGAGATAAACAGCGAAACTTTTTTGACTTTTTGATCGAAATTCTTAGGTAAAGCATTTAAAACCATGGGGGGAAAAGAGAATTCTCTTTCTTCCACCCGCACAGAGAGAAATTTCAAGAGGCCCACATTGAATTTAGAGCTTTGGAATAAACTTGTTTTAAAATCAAACTCGGCCCTGCACTTGTTGGTCAGGTCAGGTCAGGTGAGAGAGAGAGCGTAGAAGATGCGTGACGCTTAGACCATTCCAAATTCTAACCCCTTCCTTACGTCCTTTTCCTTCAAAACCCCTTTTTATAATCATATTTCATTGATGATGCTACCACTTTCTTCCTTCTTCCATCGCTGATTGTGATTCTTGTGTAGTGGGTACACCACCGCCTTCCCCACTGCAACTCCGCCACAGCCTCCACTGAATCACTTTCCCATTGCTTTATAAACCCTAAACCCTCTTTCAGGATTTTCTCTTTGATTCTTTGTTAGTTCAACAACATGCTTAAACAAAGATTGATCAAATGATTGAGCTTTAAATAGGGTTCAAAGAAAAGTTTAAGTTAATGTGAGGACATGTTCTTAATTGAGGTGTCAATGGTATTGGATTGACTTGCATAGATGATACTCACTGCGATGTTATCTTGTCGAGATGAGTTGGAGTAATGTTATGCACTTCGATAGTAGAATATGAGAAGTGAAAAACTCTTACCGCTCAGGCAAGCTAAAATCCTTTGTTCTCTTGAGTGATTGTTTGAGCTAAGCTTGATTTGCTCGTATTGAGTCTCGATTTTCAGTTCCTTTTAAACGAGTAATGTGGGAAGTAATGGAAATATATTTTTTTCTTGTAAGTTGAACAAGCCCGATAAACGGGAATCTCCCACATCCTCGTCTCCACCCTGCCCCACTCCACTCTACATAGATTAAAAGAAAAAAAAAACGAGCAATTACTTCTACTCGATCCTCGTCTACGTGACCTAGTTTTGTTGCTTCCACGGTATCTCTCCGTACATAAGTAATTTGGTCCCTAATTTTAATATTATATTTAAATAATGCTACATTTTACATTTATTGTAATTAAAATAATAATGACGATGCTAAGTACAAAAATGCCTTCCATGCTAATCAATAATTGGAATAGGTCATGAGGTCAATTATGGAATAATTTCCACCATAGCTTAAAAGGAATCAAATTAAGTATTTAAATAAAAGATTCCATTACAATGTTCTTCAAACCTTATATTATTTTCGCACCCTATCTTAAATGCACCTTAAAGTAGTATCTTTCCATTTAATAATAATTCTTTTAATTAACCAATCGACAATAGTTTTAAATCTCACAAATTTCTTAAAAAAAAAAAAATAGAAATATTTGTTAATTAAAAAGACAACAAACCCGTTTTACATAACTCATGGGATTGTTGTAATAGATACATATCACGATCACATGACGGATCAGATCCTTCTCAAAGTTGTTTTGAGTTCGAGATTGAATAAATTAAAAAAAAAATAATGGATGTGATTCGAAATACAAATTTAAATTTTATTAAATAGTAATCGAGATAAAATTTATGAACCCTAAATTTAATAAAAAAAAAATTAGGGTTATAAGCTTCTCGAAAATCAAATTTTATCCCTAAACTTTGTTATATCAATTATTATTATAAAATATATTTTTTTATAAAGTTATTGCAATAATAACCTTAAAACTAAAAAAACGAAGGATACCAGGATGTAGAATTACGTTTATACCCTTAGTCAAAGGAAAAGTCAAAATTGGTGACGCTAGTCGTCTTGGCTTGGCCTTGAAGAAAAGCTATCATGGTCAATGTCCTACCCACCCCCAATGGGTCCCACTGACCAAATAAATAACCTAAATTAATTATATATTAAAAAAAAAGCTTTTAAAATTTATAACATCTTTAAATTAAAAAAAAAAAAAAACTAAAAATGTTCTAATAGTTTATTTTAAATTAAAATACTCTTTATATTTGTAAATAAATAACCTTGTTGGTAAGGAAAGAGCTTCAAACCCGTTTTTTGATAGTGTACCCGAATCACAAGCATCACCTAACCCAACGTACAATTATTAATAATATCGTCGGTAGCCAAACTAGAAACGAACCAATACATAGGCTTAATATGTAATAAGAAAATAAAATGATAACGATTTTGTTATACGTTTCACCGACTGATCTTTGATCTATGAGCCATCTGTGAAAATGAAGAGTATGTTCCAAGCACTGCTCCAACTATCCCCACCAAAATTACCACCTTACACGAAATTACCTAATTTTCATGCCACCACACATCACCAACTTCGATTATCAATTAAATAACCAATGTAATCTCTAAGTCCGTAGTTAATAAGAACGTCTAATTTAATAGCATTAAATTTTTAAAATTTGTATTTAATAGCTAAAATTAAAAAAAAAAAAAAAAAAAAAAAAAATTACCTGTAGCCTTGAAGCTTCCTTCCCCATGATTTTCAAAAAGCAGGAGGCTGGTATTACTATTGCCTGAACCAAATGTGATTATATTTTTTAGGATATGGTATATAATAAAATGTTTTCTATATAAATATTTATCCTTATTAATATATCTAAATTTAATTTAATTAGGGGGAAAATCCAAATTATTACAAATTTATTCTTTATTTAATTTTTTTATAATATAATTTACCCATTAATCTTAATAAATCCCTCCAAATTTATTAATTTCAATAATATTTACATAAATTCAAGTTAAAAATAAATGGATATTTTTTAATATTATTTTCTTCCCTAATTTTAGATTTAAATTTTGTTTCCAAAAAAAAATGACTTACAATGAGTATGCAGAGAAGGGATCCAATTAAAGCCAACACAAGACCTGCAAAAAATTAATTAATTAATTAATTAATTAATTAATTTCAATACAAAAATAGAAAATAAATAAATTTTATTGAGAATAATAAATAAAATGAAAAATCCAAACCATACCAAAAAATGGGAGAAGAAGAGCCACACAGAGGGAAGAGAGAACAAGTGCAGTTCTTATAAGAATGGAACACCACAGGCTATTTGAAACTCTGGCTGGTAACCTCTCCTCTATACTCTTTGCCAATGGAGTCATCAATAGTGCATATTTGAGAATACGTTAAGGATTCCCGATTCATTTCAAAATGATCATGATAACGTAACAGCCCAAGTCCACCACTAGTCGATATTGTTCGTTTTGGCACTGTTATGTATCGTTGTTAGCCTCACGGTTGCCCTACTCAAACCAGTGTCCTGCACTGCCTGGTGGTTGACTCTGTTACCATTTATAATAGATCAAAACAGACAACAACAATAACGGTGATTCTTCTATGGACAGAGTCTAGCCCTACTCTGACAAATGCATTGCACTGTCTGGTAACTAGCTCTAATACCATTTGTAACAGGTCAAAATAGACAATATCTATTAGCGGATAAAATCAAAAAAGGATATTTAGTCAAAGGAACGATAACCTGCAAAGAAAATGCAACACACGTCAATTTAAACATCGAGTATGCGAATATTGATCTATTTCTAGTGATGGGTTTTCTTAATACGCGTCGATCACGGTTAAGTTGAGTTAGAAACTCACCGTGGTCCACTTTGCAACATTGGAGGCAAGGGCATGTTGTGGCATGTTCAAAGTTATTTGGGACAATATAGTTTGGCCAAACATGAGGAATCCCATCACAGCAACACCTCCATATATTAGAACACAAAATACAAAACTGCCAAATATAAACACATTTTGATGGATTAGGATGACTTTCAAACAACGGTGAACGAGTTATGGACCGAGTGATTCGTGATTCGTAACGCGTACGTACCATACTAAGAGAGCCTTAGTATACTTGGTTTTATCTGCCATGGAATGGTAAAGATTTGGGAAAAGAGTATGACCAGAGAAGCAAAATCCATAAGCCCCAATGGAAAATGGAATGCCCTTCCAATTCACTACTTCACCAGCTTCAACTTCACGAAACCCTATTCCTCCAAGTGTTCCCAAATATGCTATGGTTAGCACTATCACTGTTGTTGCTACCACCCCACCAGCTGAAATATGATATACTAAACTATGATATCGTAAGGGATAAAATAGCACGTGTTTCGTTACCATTCTACTAGGACCCATATAACGACCCAAATCCATGGCTGGAAGATATTGTCCTTTTTGGACATTCCCTTTCGGACTTACTTTCAAAGTTTTTAAAACGCGTTTGTTAGGGAGAGGTTTCTACACTCGTATAGAAAGAATGTTGTATTCTCTGTCTCAACCGATGTGGGATCTCACAATCCACCAGCTTCGGAGTCCGACGTATTCGCTGGTACTCGTTCCCTCTCCAGACCCAGTATGCTAACGGTAAACTTGGGCTGTTACAGCCCGATACATGGTTATCTTGTTTGAGGCTGAGGGGTATGAAATGTTACCAGAGAGATATGAGATCCAACGGAGATCCCTGAGGCAAACTGTGGGCAAAACAAGAAGAGCAGTAACGATTCCAAAGAGATGGTTAGAGTCCAAGTGAAGGCCGCCCAGATTCAACCACGCATTAGGAAATAGACTGCTAAGATTGTCCTCTTCCAAGATTATGAACTCAATGCAGCAACACTGTACATTTTTACTTTCTAACTTAATTAGACACTTTCACGAGTGTTTAAAAAATTTATAATTTTAAAAATTCCTTTAAACTTTTTTTTTTTTAGTAATTATAATAAAACCTTTAATTTTAGATATTAATAAAAAAAAAATTAAAGTTTAAAAATATTTTTAAAATAAAATATTAATGCTTTCATATTAATCTAACGATAAAATATTTTTTTTTGGATTTTTTAAAAGTTAATATTATTAAAAAAAAATTAAGAATATTTTAAAGAAAACTACCAAGTGAGATAGAGAGACTCACATATAATTCCAAATATAAAATGATCTGAAAAAAAAAAGAATAAATTAATTAGCTAAAAGCAAAAACAATCTTAGCAACTAAAACAAATAAAAAATTACTAACTTTAGCCCTAAATTTTTTAATTTTGTGTTTAAAAAATTTTCAAATAACTAATAAAATTTTAATATATTAAAAAATATAAAACTAAAATAGGGACTTTCCACAATGGTATGATATTGTCCACTTTGAGGATAAGCTCTCATGGCTTTGCTTTGGGCTTCCCAAAAGGCCTCATACCAATGAAGAGTGTATTCTTAGATTATAAACCCATGACCATTCCCTAAATTAACCGATGTGGGACTTTCATCATCCAACAAAAAAGAATTTAAAAAGTGTTAATAAATACAAAATTAAATGTTTTTGGATGATTAAATAGATTGAACACAAAATTTAAAAAGTTTGAAAAAGACGGGTAAAATAATATTTTCTAAAGTTAAAAAAAAAAAAATTAAGAAGTAAAGGGGGGTAATTAAAAGAAAAGGAGAGGGTTAAAAAGGTAAAACTGACAGATACAAAAAGACGTCCAAAAGTTCCAAAGGCAGCTTGACCCAAATCTGGAAACGTAACGATATTGATTTGGCCTCTCTTCTCAAAGCAATATTTCATAAGCATAGCCGTGAAATAGCACATAATGGCGAAAACAAGCAGCACTCCCAAGCTTCCCCATCCGCCTTCTTTGACCGTGTATGGTGTGGACAGCAGCCCTACCCCAGCCATGAAGTTCATTCCTGCCACACCCCGAACCCCAACCCCAACCCCAACCGTTTAATAATATTCTTAAACTCGACTTCAATTTTTAAGAATTACAGTTAGCTTTACCGTTAAAAATGGTCTGTGTGAAGGTGCAGCCGTGAGGAGAAGATACTGATGGGGTAGACGAGATCTCGTACTCTAATTGGTGTCCCTCGTCGTCATAATAATTGGTTAATAACGGAGTCTTTCTATCGTCACTGATCTCAGACTCCAATAAACTCTCGATTCTATTCTGGAAGCTTGATTTTATGATTGATGGAATCCGTAGAATCCCGAACGTTGGTGAATTTGTTATTGCGTATGAATCGCTTGCTTCCCTACCATTTTTACATAAACCGTGTGAAAGTTATTTTATTTATAATCAAATAAATTACAAAGAATAATAAACGTAAATAATAATAAATAGGAAAAATATCTAAATATTTGTTTTATAATAAAATATTAATATAATATACATCACATTTCTAATCTAATTCAAATTTTTACCCTTTTGAAAATTATTTTTTATTTTGTTTTGAAAAGTTATTTGAATTTTTAACCGTATATTAAAAATAAAAATATTTTTTTATAGTCGATTTTGAAAATTATAGATTTTGAAATCAAATTATAAAAAATAAGAAATAAATAAAAATAAAAATAAAAAAAGAGAGAGAGAACATTAAGCAGTTTCAAACGCACCTGAAAGTTTGCGGCCATTGTTGAGAAGCGGAGGCGGAGCTGCAACCTCGACGGAGACACCTAGCAACGGCGGCGGAGGAGTTATCTCCGTCGCTGAAACTGCCACAACTACTACCACTACTTTCCGTTCCCTTATTGTTCATCTCCATATCGTCTTCTTGATTTTGTTGGCCGCCATTGTACGGTGGCTCGAGGAAAAGCTCTGAGTCTTGGTCGCGGCGGTCCGCCATGGAAATTATTTGGAGCTTTATTAATGAATTGGTAGCTGCTTAGTTATTTTAATATCAACCGGACTTTCTCAAATTCCCATCCCTTTAGGGTTACGTATGGGATCCTTATTTATCTTATTCATCAACGTTATCCTTGTTTGGACGACCCTTTATCCCATTATCTTATTCGGGTCATTTCATCCTAACTATTAGATGAGTTTTTTAAATTTATATGTTTGTATTGATAAATTTGACAGCTCGGTGGAGCTATTTGTCAGTTAGTTGATATCAGTTTCAAAAAAATGATATTAAAAAACTTATAATTTTCGAAGAGAGCGAAAGAAGAAAAAAAATAACAATACGAGGGAGAATTGAAGAAATAAATAGACTTGTCTAAAGACGATAACTCTCAAGAAAGAAGACAGTGAGAGAGTCTCAACCATCACCGAGAAGAAAACGCAAAGATTTAACGCATACGATGTTGCATGTAGCTGAAAATAGCTAACAGAACAAACGACGATCGAAGGTAAACCTTAAATAGAAAAATCGTTTGAGAGTGGAGAAACTCTCTATACACAAATCTTAAGAGAATGATGGCTTTCATAGACTTGTAGTGTTCGTTATTTTGCGATCACCTCTCTTTGAAACTGATATTAGTGAGGTACGTGCATGTTCGACATAAATTAATATTGTTGGTCCCCTATCAACTTTTTTCAGTCTAATCCATAACTTCATATTTACATTGTTACGACTCAAATGAGATAAGTTTGACTAGATCCTCATCGTCGTTGATCTATCTTAAACATTAAAGACAATGTATTTTATCAAATAATAGTAAAAAAAAACATATAAATTCTTCTTTTATTCCATCTCAAATATTACTTTTTCAAATGTCTTTATAATATATGAATAAAGGCTTACTTTTTGTTATTTTTTCTTTTTTAAGTACACCTCATATATGACCTTTTAAAAAGTCTTTTTTTTTTTCATTTTTAGTCTTTATCTCATAATTAAATTAATATATTTATCTATACAATAAAATAATATTTGACCATTTATCAAAATTACTATTTTAATTTCATCCTTTATAACATTTAATTTTTTTTAAGAAGGTAGGAAAAATTGCACGAACTACCTATAAATGTCATTACAAATTATATTCATGAGGTCGTACTTCTATGAAAAAATTGACCTTCGTCGTGGTTCTGGTTGAATTCATTAATACGTCTATATACCCTAAATTAAGAGAGGGTAATTTTAAACATAGATTAGTCGATCTAAATGACCCTAAATTAATAACCGACAACTCTCAATAATGTAAATCTTTTTATCTTTTATGCTTTATATCTAAATAGTGAACGATGTCTCTACCTTTTTCTTTTCCTTTTGCAAAGCTAAAACTATAAAGCGATAAAAATATATAAAAAAATGTCGTCGACATCATTTGTAAAAAAGTTTAAACTGATACAATATATTCAAATAGAAAACAAATATTTTTTTATGAAAGTGTCTTTCTTTTTATAACCTTTCTTTTTTCTTTAACACTATTTTTTATAATTTATTTTCAGGTAAACTAAAACTAAAATAAACTTATAAATTTTAAAATACCAAATATAAAAAAATAAATTAAATAAGAAATATAAATCTTATAAATTTTAATATAATTTAGTTTTTAAAATATTATTAAATGAGTTTGAGTCAATTCGATCCAAACTTTCGTCTAATGAATCAAACTCAACTTATGGGCTTACCTATTGGAAGGTTGGATTTGCCCATTTCAGGCCCAAACAACATTAAGTCGGGTCGGGCCGGGTCGGGCCAGTACAACCCTGAAAAATTATTGCATGATTTTCTTATCTTTTTATAATAAAAAAAGATTAAATAAAAATAAAACACGCTTGAAAAAAATCAAGTCATAGGCTGCTTCCAAAATTATATAAGTTTATTCTTTAAAATTATATAACTTTATTTTTGAATTACTATTTATTATTAGCCCTAAACAACACAACCAATACTAAATAAAATAAAATTACTAGTTAAAACTATATATTTAAAATATCTTAGTATGATATTCAAACAACTTAAAAAAAATTGATAACCCGTTTAAAAATAGAGTTACAAACATTTGCATTTAATTGGATCCCCAGAATATGTTGGTTAGTTCTTGTGACTAATCCAACTCCTCCACACCCTACAATATAACATATTATCCACACATAATAATAATAATAATAAAACAGAATTTAATATAATTATTTATTATTATTATTATAGGAAGTAATTTTAAGTTTTTTAATAATGTAATTATTAAATTTTTATCTTTGTATTTTATTTTTAAAAGATGACGCTTTTGTTTTAGTATAAAATATAGATGATATGATATTTAAATAAATTAGGATATTAAGTGATTCGGTTAAATGTGATATTAAGAAACTTTTGAATGAATCATATTTTTGTTTTATCACGATCCAACAAATATATTTTAAAAGTAATTATTGCATATTTTATTTTAATTAACTTATTATTTTTTTTAAAGTTATTTCGAACATAGATACATTTTTACATCGGTTAAACTAAAAATAAATTATATATTTCTTCTAATTTCATTGGACAAGTTTGTACTTATTAAGTATCTTGTCTATTTGCATAATGTAAATTGTATCATATATTTCTTCTAATTTTTACTTCATAACGATTCTGTTAATATTTGTTTATTACTTTAAATATGTTTTTTTTGTTTATAAAATTAAGATATGTTTTTAAAAAATGAAAAAAAAAGAATTGATTCTAATTTTTATGCTTTTTTTAATAAATATTTTTACGCATTTACTTTTTCTCATTCTCTCCCGTGACAAGCTCTTATCTCTTCCATAAATATTCCATAAATAAACTAAATCAACCCTATGTAAAAAGTATTTATTTTTTATTTTTTATCTTTTTAGATTTATATTTCATGGAGTAACAAAAAATTATATCCAAAAATACAAATTATACCATTTAAAAAAATCGTAAAAATATAAAATGATTTTTTTTTTTTTTTTTTTACAAATAAAATGTTAAGCTATGAATGTCATTAATTTCTCAAACCAATTAATTAAATACATATAATTTTTAATAAATTTTATTTTTTATAAATTAAGGATGGAAAGCTAGTAAGATATTTTTAGAGCATTGAAAACGACAATAATAGGAAATAAAAAAATAAAATCAATTTTAAAAATGAAGTGGTTTATTGGATGAACAACTCCTCGCAAACAACAAGTTGATTAAATAATGCAATAATTTCCTTAATTTCCCTTTTAATTATTACAAATTGGGATTATAAAACATTAAATTCAGATACACCTTAAATAATTTAGTGGTTGATCAGGACTATGAATCATCGACTCCGTGGTTGCTATTATTTTGAGTCCTAAGGTAGGTTTTATTCTATGCCATTGTTTTGTCTTTCACGTCTTTTCCTAGTTTTTCTAGCATCTTACGTGAGCTCAATCTTCTCACCACTTAAGTCAACGAAAATTGCTATGATCGACATCAGCATCTTAAGATGATGATCCTGATCTTAAAAAAGAATATAATTGATAAAGGTAAAATTAATATAATAGGCCAAAAATGTTAAAAAGATTTATTTGAAGAAAGGAAAAAAAGAGAAAGAGGAAGAAGAAAATGAAGATAATTGTGAGGGGAGCCAAAAGTGAGGGACGAAGGCACGTGGAGGCAGAAGAACAGTAATGGAAGTTTCCACCGTGGAAAGCGGCCATTGAGAGGTTGTCCACGGCGGGATGAAAGCGTCGGCATCAACGGCACAGAAGCTCCACAACAATTGAGTACAAACCCATCAGCTACAAGAAGACGAGGTTGAGATAGACCAAATTCCGCACTTCTTCTACCAGCTGACCCTCGGGTGGTTCTCCTCCTCTTATCCCGTTTCTCCTCCTCCTCCTCCCATGGCGCTTCTCTCTGCTTCCTCCTCCATATCCCACCTCCGTCCTTCTTCTCCTCACTCCCCTCTTCTTTCCCCCAATCACGGTCTCTCCCTTCTCGATTTCGTCGCTTTCTATGGCCGGTCAAACAGGACAAGAAGGAAATCATTCCTCTCATATTCATTCTCATCCCTGTCTAATCGGAACATTCGTCAATTCAGTTCTAGGAAGTTTTCTTCCTCGATCAAGGCTGTTCTCGATCTTCCACTTCCTGGTTCTGCTCTGGACAACTCCGATGCTCCTTCCGAACCCGTACCTCAGGTTTGTATTTCATGTTTGCGTGGTTTCTCATCTGGATTTTCGTTTTTTAGTGAATCGCTTCAAGTATAGATGGATGCAGGATGATGGTTTTGTCATTTTGTTTATCCTTACTGTTACCTTTTGTTTTGTCTGAGGCGGTTGAAGTCTGTGGAGTGTAACTTTGATTTCTTTCACTAAATATTGGGAAACGTCGCGGAGAACGCTTAACTGGGTCTTATTATGAGTCTCTTACGTAGTTAATGAGTTCGTAATAATAGTCATTTGTGGATCGTATTTAATTTTACGTATCGGAGTTGAGATGATTCAATGGGGAAGATGATCAATGCATTTTTGCAGTGTGTATGTGAGGGGTGGTTTTTTGGACTGTCGGGATGTACTGTAAGGTAGCGGCTATTAGTTTATTCTGCTTCTACATTGTATGATAATTGATGTGTGTGAGCGTGAGTGTCTCTTTTCCTCCGTGGAAAGGAAGAGAAAGTTGATTATTCTATTGAAGAGATATTTGTTTGAGGATTGGCATTGATGTCAAAAATTATTTCTTAATGTTGCTATGGCGGACCATTGCCTGTCAAGAATTTTTGGAGTAGCATTAACTTATGTGCAAGTTTTTGTTCCACAACAATTTCTTTGTATTAGTGACTAGAAAGCCTATTTTGGTATCCATACTTGCCAAGATTGGTGCTTAGATGAAGAGGTCCTTTTGGGAAAAAGACAATAGATTATAAGTGTACAATCCGGAAGGTTGAAAATTCATAGGCCAGGGCAACATTTTGGTAGTTTTTGACAATTATATTCCGAAATAATCGTACAGGATGTGATAAATTCTTGTTGTAGAATTTGAGAATCACATGACCATCAATTCTATCAAATAATTTCATGGAACAACCGCCTGACCCTGTGATACTTGGATGTCAAGAAACTTTTAAGATTTTTAAATCTTAGGTAGGTAGCCACCAAGGCGTTTGAACCCATTTTCTCAAAAGTCTCTTTACCCTTTTCACATCTCCCAATGTCACTAGGCCTCAACCCATGATGGTTCATATGGTCATCTCAACCCATGATGGTTCATATGGTCATTAATTCTATCGCTGATAAAAATGATATTCATCTTACTTCTTTAAAGAAAAGTTCTACACCAATGTCTGATTTCAATCCAGTTCGTTGGAAAAGTTTTAGGACACTCAACTGGAAGACATTCTTAGGAGGAGCCCTCTTCCCCTAGCCCTCAGGTTGTTCTTCCTTTGTTGGATAATATATTGTGACACTTGGGTAAAAGAGAGGTACACGAATGATAGTGATTCTGAGGTACGGAGGTTAAGAAGTGCTTAAAAGAATTGAAAGTTTCTTCCTATACTCACAAGGTGCACTTTCCTTTTCAATGACTCAATCATAAGAACTCCATAATCAAACGTGCTTAGCTTTGAGTAATCCTATGTTGGGTGATCTTTTGAGAATTTTCCTAGGAAACAATGAGTGAGTACAAAGCACATTGAGAGGATAAGTAAATAATTGACATTGAGAGGATAAGTAAATAATTGGTCTATGTTGTAGGGGATGCAGAGAATGCTGAGGCCATCATGTGTTTAATCGTGATTCCAAATTTTGCTCTAAATCTTGGGTCAAAGGCATTACATATATTCTCCATATTTCTTACATAAAAAAGAAGTTTTAGGATATGTTGTGATTACAAGGAAGAATTGTTCCTTCGGGGATTGACTTTCAATGCCATTAAGTGTTTGTGGAGGTAGACCCTTTTCAGTTCTAATGGAAGGTGTGCGAAAAAAGTGTCCCTAAAACTGGCAATGAGTTTTTTCTAAGCAAAGCACATGAACTTCTTGATCATCTATTATTATGTCCTTGGACTTGCAATCCGAGAGTAAAGTAGTTCAAAGTTTTTGTCTTTGCTTTGGGATTTGAGGCATGTGAGAGGCTTGCTTGTATTGGGTCTCAGTAGTAGGTCATGTTTCTTACAAGTGCAATAATTCTTTGAGGCCCAAAAAATGTAACGAAAGAAAGGCCAGGACTATACTTTTGAAGCACAAACTAGAGAAGTGTGAATAAATTTGTCATATATGAAAAGTATTTGAACGTGAACAATAAGATTTTAAAATAATTTAAGAAATCAGGATTCTTTAGAGAAAGATAGTTGGACATATTTTAAATCAATAAAATTCTCCTTCCTCCCCTTTTTATTTGTTTAATTTTTAAGTCACTGTAATTGTTTCTATTAAAAAGATAGAAAAAGGTGCGAAATCATGTAGGTATTTGGGACTTGGGAAGATGTTTAATCCTTCACTTTAATTTCTGTATTCTTTGTTCAAGTTAATACTAATTTCTTTATGAATTTGTTTAAGCTTTCTCAGAATGTCACACTTTTGAAAATCATTTTATGTTATGCCTTTAATCAAAGCATTTAGTTATGTCTGTAATCAGAGCATTTAGTTATACCTGTATACATGATATAATTTGGTGCTGATCAGGTTGCAAATTTGAATGACATAATATCAGAAAGAGGAGCGTGTGGAGTTGGATTTGTTGCCAACTTGGAAAACAAAGCATCCCATAAGATTATACAGGATGCTCTTACTGCACTAGGCTGTATGGAACACCGTGGTGGATGTGGAGCTGATAATGATTCTGGTGATGGTTCAGGATTAATGACTTCCATCCCATGGGATCTTTTTGATAATTGGGCCAACGAGCAGGGGATTCCTTCATTTGATAAGTTGCATGCTGGCATTGGCATGGTTTTTCTTCCCAATGATGATGGTCAATATAAAGAGGCAAAAGAAGGTGATTGTTCAATTACAATTGATCTAGTTGAACCAGATTAATTGTTTCTTTCTTTTATCGCTGTTACTATTTTAACTCAAATGTCTTGATTTACTTATTTTCTTTTTGACAATTAACAAAGAATTTCGTTGAGATGCGAAAAGTTACAATCAGTCAACTTTTGTTTTAACTGTTGAATTCAGTGCTATTATTTTGTTTGAACTCTACATTTGTAAGTGTTTTGTAAATTTATCACTTTAGCTCAAAAAACAATATATATATATATATATATATATATATATATATATATTTATCACCTTTTGGATAATATTACCTACATAGCTATATCTTGGTGTAAATTGTTACTATGTTTTAAATCTTACACTTTTGTATCTCTTAATACCAATTAGAAAAGTCTTTTGTCCTTTGGTTTGAGATTTCTTTCCCATCTTTTTGTAATTTCATACATCAATGAATTTTTTATCCAAAAAAATAATACATCAATGAATTTCTTTCCCATCTTCATAAAAAAAGTTGGAAAATTAAAAGAAGAAATAAGAGGCGTGCTTCTTCAGTCTTTAGTGAGGGGGCCTCGCTTCTTTGAAGTGAGGAGCTCACCTCTTGTGTTTCTGGGGGCCTAGGCCTGCTTTTCCAATTAGTATATCATACTGATAATTTATTTATCCAACTTTGCTATATGTGGACATCATTTTTAATGCACGTATAATTTGGTGACACTATTAATCCTTGTTTTGTAGTTATTGCAAGTATCTTTAGACAAGAAGGTCTTGAGGTGCTTGGTTGGAGGCCCGTGCCTGTGAATGCTTCTGTGGTTGGTATAAATGCAAAGAAGACCATGCCTAACATTGAGCAGGTATTCGTCCGAGTAGTTAAAGAAGAGAATGTGGACGACATTGAACGAGAACTTTACATTTGTAGGAAATTGATTGAAAGAGAAGCAAACTCTAAGATTTGGGGAAGTGAGCTATATTTCTGTTCTTTGTCGAATCAAACTATAGTTTACAAGGGAATGCTTCGCTCGGAGGTTCTTGGATTATTTTATGATGACCTTCAGAATGATCTCTACAAATCCCCTTTTGCAATTTATCATCGAAGATATAGTACAAATACTAGTCCTCGATGGCCTCTTGCCCAACCAATGCGATTATTGGGTCATAATGGAGAGATCAACACAATCCAGGTAATTGTTGTTTGTTTGTTTGTTTTATTTTTTGGGGTTCTACTAATTGTCTTTAATCTTATGCTGTTAATGTGTTTGTGGTATAAGTTCAGTAAATTCCTTGAAGCTAACTATTTACTGTTAATCAGGGGAACTTAAATTGGATGCAATCTCGAGAAGCCTCCTTAAAGTCATCTGTATGGCGGGGTCGTGAAAATGAAATTCGTCCATATGGCAACTCAAGGGCATCGGATTCAGCAAATCTTGATAGTGCGGCCGAAGTAAGTCTATATACATTATTGGTGAAAATGCATATCCATGGAGATGAGCAATATTAATTATCTTATATTTAATTTGGTTATTTGCATATTTTGAACGTATTACTTGTAAGTTTGCATGTGTATTGTTAAATAGATGCTTCAGTGATTCGAAATTCGTGCCGGAGTGTCATGCCCAAAGGTCTGTATAATAAGAAATGAAGGATGCTCCAAAATTAGCAGCAACAAAATTGTACAAAATAATCTAAGAGGCCACAAATATTGAAGAATCTAACCATGGAACGATGAACAATTTCGAAGAATCAAGAGATCAAACCCAAGAATCATGTGAATTCCTCAAGGTGACCAAAGATAAAAGGTTAAATAGATGAGCCCATTCCAAAATTTCAGTTTCATTGAGATTCCTTTGAAGACCTATATCACAAGCGGATTGTGTTGGATTGCTAATTGGAGCAACCCTTTTTAAATAAGAGTACGAATGAGAGCAATAATGGAGCAATACCTTGAAGGTGATTTTGAAAACCCCCTCAAAATAGGAGACGACCCCATACAATCAGCACTTGATGAATAATATTTAGCCATGATTAGTTGTCGTCGAGAGCATTCTCCTCATGGAGCAATGCTAAATCCATTTAGCTAAAAGATTACCAACACCTAGGCCTCCTACAGTTTATTTTGCAACGAACATTTCTAACTGCTGTCTCTATATCCTCCGCAGAATTATTAATGCCCAGTAGTTCACTGTTCCCAAAATTGATATTCAATCTGGAGGCTAACTCAAAGACTTTGGTAAGATTAAAAAGATTATCCAAAGCAAAAGGTTCCATAATAAACAGTAACGTATCATTGACAAATGGTTAGTGATTTAGGCAAGAAGAAGAGGCACCAATAGGATGTGTCAAGGTTTTGTCCAAGGAAGTACCATGGGAAAATAACTAAGGCAATCCAAAACAACAATAAATTGGAATGGAGAAAGTGGATCACCTTGCTTAATGCTCCTTATTGGGATGATCTCACCTCTAAGCCTCCCATTAATAATTATCAGGTAATTAACACTAGAGGTACATGCAAGGATCATTTGTGCCATAAGGTCCCGAATCCTTTCACTCTTAGAACCACATCTGCAAAACCCCATCAACCTTATCAAAAGCCTTTTTAAGACCCAACTTGATAGCCATACCTTGCTTATGAGAGCTACGCCAATCATCAATCAACTCATTTGCCATCAAAGAAGCATCTAGAATTAGGCAATTAGTAACCCAAGTTATTGGGTAGACTTAAATTATTTTGTGTAATATTGATTAAAGGTTGTCTCTTGTTCACAAAACTACCGATCAAAGGTCAGTTTTTTAGATTTTAGTATTTTATTTGGTTCTTTATGGGTTTTCTTATAATGTGCATTGTATTTCTATTATTATTGGCAATTCTGTGTTTCTCTTGTAGCCTGAAAGATAAGATGTCCTATGCTAGTTTATGTATTTGCTGAATTTCTGCTTAGACTGATTCTACATCCTCCTCCTCCTTGTTTAGTTGTTAATAAGAAGTGGCCGTGCTCCTGAGGAGGCTCTCATGATCCTTGTTCCTGAGGCTTACAAGAACCATCCTACGTTGATGATCAAATATCCTGAGGTACCATTCCTTTTGACCTAAATACGTTGATGATCAAATATCCACAATGTGCCGTGTTCACACCTTCTTTTGCATCAAATTGAATTCACAGGACTCACTATCCATAAAATTAAGTTTAACATGTTAAATTCCATGGGGTTAGGCTACTTCGGTTCTTTTCTTAGGGATGGATTTCGATTTCATGGACTGCATTCTTCCCTTATATTCCTGTCTGCTTTTGTAAGAATGGGTCTGGTTTTTTTCCCGTTGCCTTTTTGTATAATTTTAACTTACCACTCAACCATATTTTTCACCAATCTTAATTAGTTTTGTAATCAGATTAAAATTACATTGATGATAATTTTCTGCTGCCTTTTGAACGTTCTCTTAGGTTGTTGACTTTTATGACTATTACAAAGGTCAAATGGAGGCTTGGGACGGACCTGCTTTATTGTTGTTCAGGTAATATCTAAAAAAGGTTTCTAGTAAGTTTTTGGTAGTTATGATATGAAGAAGTGAGTTAATAAATTAAGTCTCACCTTGTAGTCTTAAGTTTTTTATTTTTCAGCATAGATGTAGAATACAAGCTTTGAGTTTAAATTGTTGCATCCCTTTCATCGCTTCTAAAGCAGATAGTCTTCATGTTGGCCTTTATCAACTAAAACGTTTAACAAAATCATCTTTTAAACTTAGTTCTCACCCTTATTTGTTTTCTATTTTGTTACTCTTCCTTTTCTTTCATTTATTTATTTACATTTTTGGATAAGGAAGAAAACCTATTTTATTAAGAGAATGGAATATACAAACGTGACCAGAGGAGTTACTAAAAGATCTGCAATTGATTATGGAGGCAAGGGTCTAACTAAGAACTCTTTGCAGCTTGAAGGTCAAAAGTGAAGCCAACTTGGCTTTTTGGTGGCGCTCATATCTCACAGATTTCTTTTGTAATTATAGTTTTCCCGTTTTGATTGCAAATTAGAGTGCCTTTTTGTGATAGTGAGATTTCTCATCTTTAAATGTTAACTTTATACATATCAATGGAAAGACTTTCTAGCTTTTCTGAAAAAACTTTAGGTTCATGCTGATGTCTGATCGTGACTAATGCAATTGATATTGTGCAGTGATGGAAAAACAGTTGGTGCATGTCTTGACCGTAATGGATTGCGCCCAGCTCGGTATTGGCGCACATCAGATAATTTTGTTTATGTTGCATCTGAGGTGTGTTCTCCATCTTCTCTTTGTTTTCGTTGCACAACTTTAGATGTCAGGTTTGAAAAGTTAAAACCAATTTCAGTATGAATGTAAGTACCTTATTGTTACTTGGCCTTGATGACACCAAAATAATTAGTTTGTTTGGTAGTTGCTTCAATATTTTGATAGGATCTCAACTGAAGTTCTTGTTATTTCATTTATTTATTCATATTTAGTTTGTTCCTTTGTGCATGTACATCCAAATTGTGGAATCCAAACACTTTTAACCTTCTATGATGCATTTTCCTTATGAAACAGTGAGAGGAACATGTTCTTCCGAATTTTTTGAGGCACTATTGATATTCCAACTTTGTATTAACTGCCATCTTCTTTATCAGGTTGGCGTCTTACCAATGGATGAGTCTAAAGTTACAATGAAAGGCCGTCTTGGTCCAGGAATGATGATTACTGCTGATTTGCAGACTGGACAGGTTTATTTTGAAATTTTTGCTGGTTTAAACTTTTGCATTCAGAGTCTAGTTACGTGGTCTTGTTTGTGAGTTGTGGCCATTATTTGTTCAGTGGTGCATGATAAGAACTGCTAGACCTAGTTATCTTTGGAGAGTAATTTTCATGTTTAATCTGTTGCTTTCTTAAATTACGATTATTATTATTTTTTAATAAGAAAAAAGCTTCTTAAAAATGTTCAAAGGAATAAGCTGCCATAGGAAGTGAGAGGAGAAGGAAAATGACAAAAAATACGTAAAGAAAGCCTCCCAATTCCAATTCATACAAATATAGCTAGGAGAATAAAGAGCGAACAAATTAGAAAGAGAGTGCTATTTGGAGGCTTTGAATATTGCGAAGTCAAAATGCTCCAACCAAATGCTGGACTTGTCATAAAAAATTCTCTGGTTCCTTCCAATCCAAATGTATGAGATTTTGGACTTAACTGCATTAACCCATAATATGCGCTCATTGAAGCCTGAGAATTAAGCTTGTTATATTTTAATTTTAAAAATATAAACTCAGGCTTCTTCACCACTGACTGAACACCAATCTTTCTCCTCCTCTACCTTCCCTCCTTTCCCCCTTCAATACAAACTTAATCTGCCTCCCGGATCTGCCAACCCCTAAAACTCGAACCCAGGAATCCGATACAGTGTGTCTTTCTCCTCAACCTAAACCTTTCTTCTTCTTTTTTTTTTTTTTCCCTCCTATGACTTTCTTTTCCCTAATCTTCGAACTTCTCCTCTCACTCAGAATTTTTCCCCAATCTTAAAAAGCAACTCATACATGGCAATCATATAAGGTCTAGCTAAGTTTTCAGTTTCATTTCTCAAACAAATTGCGAGTCTAAGTTGCACTCTAAGGAATTCCACCCCAAATAAATAGCCAATGAAGAATAATTTTTGAACTCCTTTGAAAGACTACATGAAGAACCAACGATACATTTTATCAAATCATATCTATCTTCTCACAAAGATATTCTTCATTTAAAATTCTGTTGTTTCTTTCACCTCAAACTTCCGAAGTAATGCTTTATTGAACTGATATCAATTTGCAGGTCTTTGAGAATACAGAAGTTAAAAAACGTGTTGCTTTGTCATATCCATATGGAAAGTGGATTAAGGAAAATATGCGCTCATTGAAGCCTGAGAATTTCCTTGCATCAACACTATTGGATACTGATAAGTTGCTGAGAAGCCAGCAGTAAGTTTCTTTTCAATGTCTCTTTTATGTAGTCAGACAGATTGTACAGCATGTCCTGTTCATAAAATCTGTAAAGAAAAATTTTATTCAGAACCTGGTACTGGAATCTAGATGAACTATGTGGTTTTTTAATAATTCTCCAAAAGTTCAACTTTGGCTATTAGTGTGGAAACGTACGGGTTGTTAAGCATGCCTCTCTACAGGGCATAGTTTGGGCAATTGACCACATTTAGATCTTGGCCTTTCTCTTGGGGCAATCCTTCTTCTCTGTGTTATTGGTAGCTTGTCATTGATTAGATTTGTTAGATAGGATTTGTTTAGGGTTTGATTTGTCTCCTCTGGTTGGGCTATCTTGTAGGCCCATATCTAGGAGTCTTACGAACTCACTAACATTAGTTGTTGAGTAGTGGAATGAATAACTAAGTACAAAATGATTCATATTGGGTACAAAATGGGGTAAAGAATATAAAGATTGAACTATAAATAGGATTTTCAAATGATTTGAATTTCTGTTTCTTTGTTTTACAAAACCTTCCTTTCTATTGACGTTCTATCACTCAGTTTCCTTTAAAAGTTAAAAAAAAATTGCAGTTTCTTTTGAACAATTTTTTTTTTGGTCCCTTACCTTAGCTTGGGGGCCTGAATACTAACGACAGTCTTACCGTAGCTTGGGATTTATCAATAAATTTCCTTCAAAAGTATTTTTTTTAAAAAAAGAAGCAATTTCATTTGAACAATCTTTCTTTGGTTGCCTACTAAAAGTCAACACAAATAATCCCCAACTTCCCTAATGTCAAACAAGGTTCTTTCTAAAGGAACAGAAGAATGTATGGAGAGTACACGGTTCATTGGGCCTATGGGACAATAGGTTCACAATATAAGTTTTTTTTGGTTATCGAGCCATTGAATACTTCAGTTTAGTGAAATGGAGTACTTTTAGGAAAGTGATTCACTGATTCTGGATATTTTCTAATATCCCTTTTTCCTTTTAAGTTTCAGTTGTGTGATTTTGAGTGTGCAGAAATAGTTTTGTTTCTAAAGATGTTAAGGTTGCTTTTTCATTGTAAGAGTTTATTGAGGTTCTAGTTCTTTTAGGTATCAACTTATTACTTGCGTCTGTCTGTTACACAATTGGAATAAAAACTCTACATAGAGGGAGGTTTGGAGGAAACTAAATCTACAATTAATGTCGTATCTTTTCTTACTTTTTGTAGTTCTTGTTGCTCTTTTTCATGCACATCTTTGTATGGTTTAGAGTTTCAGAGTTCATCAAGAAGTTCAGAGTTCTTAGAGTCCTTTATAACTTTGTCACCTTTTTTTGTATGGTTTGGGTGGAGTTGGGGGTTCTTATAGAAGTTAGACTGGTTTCAATCTTTAGCTTTGGTAAGAACTTGATATACTTGTGATTTGTTGCATAAAGGTATAATTTATTCTCTTATTATACTATAGTCAGGTTCCACATGATTGCACCGTTTTTATTGCTTTTTCACTCTTGGAGTTTATATCCTTGAACATCAGTCTCTTTTCATTTCCTTGATGAAAAGTTTTGTTTCTTGTTATTTAAAAAAAAAAAAAAAAAAAAAAAAGTCAGGTTCCAATTATTTCAAGACTTTTTCCTTCACATGTTGATATACTTCGGCTATTTTTTATTTGTTCTAATTAATTCAAATTGTTGCATCAGGGCATTTGGCTACTCCAGTGAGGATGTCCAAATGATTATAGAGAGTATGGCTGCTCAAGGAAAGGAACCTACGTTCTGCATGGGAGATGATATTCCTCTGGCAATATTGTCTCAGAAGCCACACATGCTCTATGATTATTTTAAGCAACGGTTTGCACAGGTTCACTGGAAGTTTCCTTTTCCCGATTATTGAAATACTTGTTAATGTCCTTCAATCTGTTGTGGGCTATACCTTAGTGCATGTTTTCTTGTTATTCTTACTTATCATGTCCAAACATTATCATACGGCAGCTTGCAGCTGATGGCTTGGCCAACCACAAAATTATGGAACCATGAAAAATTATAATTGATATTATTGTCATGCTTACTGGTTGGTCAATGCTATCTATTTAAAAAAATTGAGTGAAGACAGCGTGGATGCTAACATAACATACATGAGCACAGCTTCATTTCATCTTTTTTAAAAAATAAGACCCAATTTAATTGTATGTGATGTTCACATTTCTGTTTACTTGCTTGTTCTTCACTCCTTTTTTTTTTCTTCTTTTTATTAAATTTAACTTTATGCAATTAAGTTTTGTAACTAAATTGTTCTTTTATATCTTTTTACTTCTTAACAGACATGAACAAAAATTTGAAACCTTAATTATTTACTTGTACTTGATGTGGTTCCTAGACATGGCTTTATTCTGAAATCCAAAAACAAAAGGCATGCTCTTGATGAGTTTGTTTGCGCATGCTTGTGTTGTGTATGTTTACATTGACATTTATCATAATATAGTGTTACTTGTTGTAGAACAACGTTGTTGAGAGGAAATCTGAAAATGGCTTCTCTAGTAGTTTCATCTACCATTGACATGATAAAATTTGCAGTCAATGTCAACTGGCACCATCATTTTCTTCTCCTTTCAACTTATAACAAAAGCAAATTAAACTGTTCATCTGCTCTGATTTCTGTTTTCTCTATGTTGCCCGACTTCATTTTATTTCAAGCTCTTGAATATATATATATAAACATTTTATGCCCCTGCCTGTTTCTCCAAATTTTTTGTGCTTATGGTTTTACTTATTATTAGTACTTCTCTATGCAATAAATTCACTATGTTGTACTTTTAGGTGACAAATCCAGCAATTGATCCTCTCAGAGAAGGACTAGTCATGTCTCTTGAAGTCAATATTGGAAAGCGAAGAAATATATTGGATATAGGACCCGAGAATGCTTCACAGGTTGCCAAGCCTTCTTTTTCATTTTTTCTAGTAATTTTATATTTTATAGGTATTGGAGAGTTCTTACAATTGAATCTTTGCTTGTGTTTTCTGATTGCCGACTGAATATCGACCAGGTAACTTTGTCTAGTCCTGTTTTAAATGAAGGAGAGCTTGAATCCTTGCTAAAGGATCCACACTTGAAGGCCCAAGTATTGCCGACATTTTTTGACATACGTAAGGGGGTTGATGGTTCTCTGGGAAAAATTTTAAGCAGACTTTGTGATGCTGCTGATGAGGCTGTTCGTAATGGTTCTCAACTGCTTGTTCTATCTGATCGTTCTGAAGAGCTTGTAAGATCCATTCTGGTTTTTATTTGTATCTGAAAGACTTTGTTGATATAATTTCCGACATAAGAAATAGAAATAAAAATAACGCACTTGAACCTAATATATAATTTGTGAGAAGAACCTGAAATTTTATTGATAAATTGAAATATAAAAAAGGGTGGGACCTTCCAAACACCGAAGGTGAATTACAAAAAACTATGATGCACACGAGCTATTGAAGTAAGCTAATCTTTTCAATTTTTCTGTGATTCTGGCTTCTGTGTACTTGATATACTTGTGCAAGGAACAAAAAATTTAATATGCATTGCTAATGTTGTGCTTAATTCTTTTTTGACATGCTTAATATATTTGTTTGTCATGCTCATTTAGTGCTAAAATATTTCTGTACTAGGTCCTTTCTTTTTCTGCCTTATTTATTATTATTATTCGTCGTCGTCATCATCGTTGAAGGCCTTTTCCTTATTTGATGCTGTACCCATCTTCTAGGAAGCAACTCGCCCAGCTATTCCAATTCTTCTTGCTGTTGGGGCTGTTCATCAGCATCTTATTCAAAATGGCTTGCGAATGTCAGCTACTATAGTAGCAGATACTGCTCAGTGCTTCAGTACTCATCAGTTTGCTTGTTTAATTGGATATGGTGCAAGGTAATTTTCATTCACTGGAGTGTTTTAGATCCCTTAATATATTATGTTTCCTTTTAAGGTGATGGAAATCTATTGCATTTAGGATTGAATTAGGTGTAGGAGGCAGACTAAATGGTTTTGAAAAATAATGTGCATCAGTCAAACGAGAACGAACTGTCTTTGGTTTTAATTACTAATCAGATCATTGGTGAGTACTCAAGTATGATGAAAAGGGGGATTGTATTTAATTCTGGATAAGCCCATGGTCAATTCAAAAATAGAAAATATCAGAGAGGAGATAGAAAAAGTTAGAAGTAAGATGTTGAATGCTAGGAATAGAGAGAACACATGAGAGAGAAGAAAAGTTGTTGAGACAAGAAGTGTAGAGAGGTAAAACTGTAGAATGAAGGAACCAAAAGAGAAGAAGAAAAGTTGTGGAAGAAGAGGTATAAAAGGGGAAAAGACGAAACGAGAAGAAAGAGAAGATGAAGTTGAAAATTTAGTGGACAGGCCCATGGTCAAGTGGATTTTGACATTCCTAGACCATATATCAAGTTGTAATTGTAAAGGATTCGTTAATTGGATTTTGATGGGATACTGGATGTTAAATTTTCTTTATCTGTCTGGCTTCCTTTTTTACATTATGATAGGCTTGAGGGTAAACAATTGCAGGATTTTATGCGTGTATTGCTACATTTAATTTTGTAATGTGTTTCTGGCAATTTGATACGTAAATAAACTTCCAAATTGGTGTTTGGTGGTTTGTCCACTGTCATCTTCAATATGATGATGTTAAAGTTTTCTTCCGCTTGCGAGAGCAGAGGACAGGTAACAAAGACAACGAGCAATAGCTGTGAGAGAGGTCTGTAGTTAGCAAAATGAACAAAAAAAAAAAAAAAAACTCACTTGAAAGCTGTACGACACGGCAAGAAGCTATACAAAGGCTTCAAACATAGGTTCCAAATAGTTAACAAAATTAAGGCATTTTATACATGCCAATAGTTGTAGTCCTAAGCAAAGTTTTGCAATTAGCCGAGCTTGGTAATTTTATATAGCCATCTCCTTTTTAGAACTTTTAATATATTTAAAATGTTTGGTTCCATCATTAGCGTGGGCACGGAGAAACTTCTTATATTTCATTCTTGCATTGAGGTGTTGCAACTAATATAAACCGAGGTGTGATTTTCCTTAACATAGTGATCAATATGGTTCATGTATTAGATATCTGGGGCTGGATGCTAGATATTGATTAAAATATTAACGATGCTATTAGGACATGTATTATAGGATGCTAGAGGCGTACTAGTCAAAGCGTTCTAGTCATTAATACAACATGTTGAGGTTAGATGAACAAATGGTGGGATTAATTTTGGGAGAAAACTAAGCCTTTTAATTAGCTATTACTAGTGTATTTTATATTTGATATTACAAAAGGTATCTGGAAGGAGATTTGTACGTGGACATAGTTAAGGAGATTATTTGGACTAGTTTGAAGGTCATATGATTATCTGGACCAGGTGAACATTGTTGGCTTATATCTTGGCGAGAAATCTTGATTAGTTTCGTTCTCTTCGTTTATGCTTACTCATATTAATTAAAATATAAATATTTTTGAAAACCTATATTTCTTATCTTGTAAATAATTAATTTGAATAGAATTATTTCTTTAATAGTTTTGGCATAATTTGGTTCATGAGTAAATATGCAGCATATTACAACCTAAAATCATCTTTTCAGTGCCATATGCCCATACCTGGCTCTGGAAACCTGTCGGCATTGGCGCCTTAGTAACAAGACTGTTAATATGATGCGGAATGGAAAGATGCCTACTGTAACAATTGAACAGGCTCAAAAGAACTTTTGCAAGGTTTGGGCCTTTGTATTTCAAGACATACTTAAATGGGTTGAACTATTATGTTTTAATCGAATCCTTGAGTTACTTTAGATTTTATGACTCTTTGTTGAAATGCTGTCTTTGGAACTGAACGGTGTTGTGTTGTGCTTTGGATGCATATCCAACTCAATTGCTATATCACTCAGGCAGTGAAGTCTGGTCTTCTCAAAATTCTTTCCAAAATGGGCATTTCTTTACTATCAAGGTATGCTAGTTGTCCTTTCCCATTTTCCGTCTGTTTCCAAGTTGTTTCCTTCTTTTTCCCGGTAACCCTATTAAGTTTTTGACAACTTTTCTTGTTTTCTGTTAGCTATTGCGGGGCACAAATATTTGAGATCTATGGATTAGGAAATGAGGTTGTAGATTTTGCATTTCGTGGGAGCATATCAAAAATTGGTGGATTGACGTTTGATGAGGTAAGTAGTACTGTCTGAGGTTAACCCATAATTTTTTTATGTATCTGCAAGAAATTCGTCAGGGTCGGGTAGCCCTTGAAATGCTGATCCAGAACTTCAATTTTTTTGCTCATATTTATATATTTATATATTTATATTTTATACGCAGTAGCAGTGAGTGTCTGTTGGTTGTTGGAACACTTATAGCTTGAGTCAGTATGACTGGCATTATTGAACTCTTAATTTAGAGTTTCAAGTTTTCTGTGTCTCTCTCATTCTACTAAAAGATTTTTCAATGCCTTGCTGCAGTTGGCCAGGGAGACTTTGTCTTTCTGGGTGAAGGCATTTTCTGAGGATACAGCTAAGAGACTAGAAAATTTTGGATTTATACAATTCAGACCAGGAGGTATGTGTTAAAGGGCAAACTTGACAGAACTGTAATCGACATTTGTATATTGGGTGCAGATCAATTTCGCGTTATTAGTGCCTTGTACTTTCTTCTTATAATAATGATACCTAGTTGATAGATAACTTAAATAGTTGTTGGAGTGCTTTTCATCGTTATGCTTAATAGTCAATTCCGAGTTCAACGATTATTCCTTTTCTTTTCTCATGTGTGTTGGCACATGGTTATAGCTCTTTTTGGTTGTGTGGGGGAAAAGAAATGTTCTTAAAAATCCTCTTTTGTGTGATAAAGGAGAGTATCATGGAAACAACCCTGAGATGTCAAAATTGCTCCATAAAGCAGTGCGCCAGAAAAATGAAAGTGCTTATGCAGTATATCAGCAGCATTTGGCCAATCGGCCTGTGAATGTAAGTGCTGAAGCCATATTTTAGTTCTTTCAAGATTTTAACGGAAGTTTCTGAGATTAAAGAAGTTCTATGTTGAAGTTAACTGGATTTCTAATTTCTTCTCCTTGAATCATATAGGTTCTTCGTGATCTTCTGGAGTTCAAAAGCGATCGTGCTCCAATTCCTGTTGGAAAGGTTGAACCAGCTGCATCTATCGTTAAACGCTTTTGCACTGGTGGAATGTCACTTGGAGCTATTTCGAGGGAAACTCATGAAGCGATTGCAATTGCAATGAACAGAATTGGTGGTAAATCCAATTCGGGAGAAGGTGGTGAGGTAGTTCATTATGCTTTTACAGCAGTGTTTCATAAAAGTTGCTGTATTATTATCTACTCTTTTAGTTGCATTAAAACTATAGGAAAAGTACTTCCAGACATGATGACATGCCCAATATTGTTATTATTCAGGATCCCATTCGGTGGAGACCTCTAGCAGATGTTGTCGATGGGTATTCCCCCACACTGCCACATCTTAAAGGTCTTCAGAATGGCGATACCGCTACTAGTGCCATTAAGCAGGTAACACCTCTAAACTCCTCCCTTTTCATTCTATAATTTGTATCAAAACCTTGATTGTGTAATATTTTTCTGACCTTAATTAATACTATTCATTTAATGCTGTATCTATTGTGTTGAGCTGGAGGATATTATTATTTATACTTTACTTTGTATGTTTTATTGTCAGGTGTAGCAGTTTTGTTTTAGTTAATACCGGTAGTTGGGGGTTGGTTATTTACACCGGTTCTGTATGTCTTTGGGCCTTGGTTTTAGCCTATAAATACTTGGCTGCTCTGTATTTTGAGGGTTAATCTGAAATTGAATAAAATCATCCATTTGTTCTACACCATGGCCTAATCTTGTAGCTCTCTAGTAAAGAACATGAATGTACACTTTTATCCTATGTTGAGGTACATAGTCAATGTACAGTTGAAAATTGTTGGATTGTCAGTAAGGAAATTTAGCTGCACTTTCTTTCTAAAATGTGGTTTATTTATCTTCTTCAGGTTGCTTCTGGACGTTTTGGTGTCACTCCAACATTTTTGGCCAATGCTGATCAATTAGAAATCAAAATTGCACAAGGTGCAAAGCCTGGAGAAGGTGGCCAATTACCTGGAAAGAAAGTTAGTGCTTACATTGCAAGGTTGAGAAATTCAAAACCTGGTGTTCCACTTATATCTCCACCTCCACATCATGACATTTATTCTATAGAGGATCTTGCACAGTTGATCTTTGACCTTCATCAGGTAGTTCTTTGCGGCTTGCTCAATTAGTCATTTATATTTAATTAGTGATGAGATGCGCCTGGAATTCTGATGAAAACCATCGTCCATTTCACCAACAAAAAAAAAAAAAAAAAAAAAAAAAAAAAAAAAAAAAAAAAAAAAAAAAAA
>NW_019272023.1:2510888-2596423 GCF_002738345.1 Cucurbita maxima
AAAAAAAAAAAAAAAAAAAAAAAAAAAAAAAAAAAAAAAAAAAGGTGAACCCAAAGGCTAAGGTATCAGTAAAACTTGTTGCTGAAGCTGGAATTGGAACGGTGGCTTCTGGGGTTGCGAAGGGTAATGCTGATATTATACAGGTATCTATATTTCAAATTTCCATCAATTTATGGAGCAGTCTGTAATTTATGTTCTACAGTGTAACTGATGTTCTATACAAGTTGGCTGGTCTCAATCTCTCTACATTTGGTAATGTTATAGTTTTTGTTTCCAGAGTTATAATATTAGTATAGAGCATTGCGTTTTATAATTCAGAACATTGATGACTTGTGCATGCTAGACTGAAGCATTGTTTATTTTGAGAACTAAATTGAAACCGTTCAGAATTTCCCTGTGTTTTGTCTACTAAAGTGCACTTTGCTTTTGAAAGCCGTCCCTTCCCCTCGGGTTGCATTGCTATAGAAAACACAAGCTGACAATTTTCTTCTCATTTTGTCAAGCTGCAGGCAGGAAAGATATATTAATTTGAAGAATAGGAAAAGAAGAATGCTAGTTGATTAATTCTCTTAGTAGTTTGAATCTTTGAATAATGGTTATGGCCTGCAATACCATAAAATATATTGTCAATATCATATCTTTTCAAATGAGCGTATGTACTTCTATCATCTTTCAACTCCTTTTAATTTAAAGCTTGCAAGCATTAAATTTGTAATCGACATAATAGGGAAAGATGAACGTGGATGATATTCAGGCCTAATTCTCTTATTAGTTCTGAATTTTTAATATTTCAGTCCATTCATTTGGTTGATTCTATCTGATATGCCTTACAGATATCCGGGCATGATGGTGGAACAGGAGCTAGTCCTATAAGTTCCATTAAGCATGCTGGTGGTCCTTGGGAACTTGGACTGACAGAAACACATCAGGTTCTATTCATTATCTTATTTGTAATCATTACTTTGTTCTTCTTGAAGACTTGGTTTGTGATCATTGAATTATAATATACAGACCCTTATTGAAAATGGACTTAGAGAAAGGGTCATTCTTAGAGTCGATGGTGGCTTTAAAAGTGGAGTTGATGTCTTAATGGCCGCAGCAATGGGTGCGGATGAATATGGTTTTGGTTCAGTTGCCATGATTGCTACTGGTTGTGTGATGGCCCGCATATGCCACACTAACAACTGCCCAGTTGGTGTTGCTAGTCAGGTAATGAATACGGAGTTTCAGAACTTAGATGCTGTGAGAACTGTGTGAAATGGCTTGTAAGAGCTAATTTTATTGTGGACGTTGAAACCATTCATATAGTTGCGCCTTAACCTCATGTTCATATTTGTATGTATTTGATATGTGACCGGCGGCTGCTATTTCTTTTTTTTTTTCAGAGAGAGGAGCTACGTGCACGTTTTCCTGGTGTACCTGGCGATCTTGTCAACTATTTTCTTTATGTTGCTGAGGAGGTTATTTCTCTTCCTGCCACTATAGTTTTCCATTTGTTTATAATTTCATTTGGTCATCTTTATAGATCTTAATCTTGGAAGCTTCCTCGTTACATTTTGGTAATTTTATCTTGCTCAGTTTTTGTTTCTATGGTGGGTAATCGAATTTTTATTGTTTGTTTCAGGTAAGGGGTACACTGGCGCAGCTGGGATATGAAAAGTTGGATGATATAATTGGAAGAACAGAATTATTAAGACCCCGAGATATCTCTTTGATGAAGACACAACATCTTGAACTTGATTATATACTTTCTGTATGTATTTATATGAAACCATTTGAACTTTTGATTTTGCATACTGGGTGGTTTATAGGATTATATCACCATGCAGTTATGTCCTTGATTATTGGTGTTCTTATATAACCATCTTAAACTTATTTCTAGAATGTTGGATTACCAAAATGGAGCAGTACTGAAATCCGCAATCAAGGTGTTCACACAAATGGTCCTATTCTTGATGATATCCTACTTTCAGACCATCAGGTATGAATGAAGATGATAAATAATACTCGTGAAAATGTAGTTCTGTGAGTTTTGTTTGCCATTTGTTCTATTAGCAACCACTTTTACTTCGTAAGAAACTGTGAAAAGTGAAATGATATTAGCTGGACTTATCTGACCATGTCCTGATTTTTTTTTTTTTTTTTTGTTCCAATTTATGTACCCAGATATTAGATGCAATTCAGAGTGAGAAAGTTGTACAAAAGACAGTGAAGATATACAATGTTGATCGCGCTGTTTGTGGGCGTGTAGCAGGGATGATTGCAAAGAAATATGGCGACACTGGTTTTGCCGGCCAACTGAACATTACGTATGATGCAAATTTTGAAGAACTTTTACTAATGTCACGAGAAGTAAATTGGAAGCATAGCCATATGTTGGTGAACACTATTTTCTTTCATGTATTCAGGTTCACAGGTAGCGCTGGACAATCATTTGCGTGCTTTCTTACACCTGGAATGAACATTCGGCTCATAGGAGAGGCCAATGATTATGTGGGAAAGGTACTTAAAATATTATTATACCGAAAGAGTTGGTGTCTCAAGTAGAGATGAAGCAACTTGATTCACGACCCCATGTTTGTCATGTAATGTTTTGAACTTTTGGAGGAAGAGAAAACTATTTCCTTTACAATAAGTAGTCAAAAGCCTCTGCCTTTAAGATCGTTCATAGGTCATAGGATAATTTTAATGACATTCCAGGTTCTCATGAAAATATCTTGTGTGTTTTCCTAGTTAAGAATATCTAAGATGGATACCCAGTTCGGACATGAATTCTCATTGCCCATCTTTGTGTTGTGATTTTATGCATGAATGTTATATAGTTTCTTACTTCATTTATATCTGCAAGGGTATGGCGGGGGGTGAATTAGTCGTAACTCCAACCGAGAATACCGGTTTTGTTCCTGAGGAAGCAGCCATAGTGGGGAATACATGTCTGTATGGAGCAACTGGCGGTCAAGTTTTTGTTAGAGGAAAAGCCGGGGAGAGGTTTGCTGTTAGAAATTCACTTGCTGAGGCAGTGGTTGAAGGAACTGGTGACCATTGCTGTGAGTACATGACCGGTGGTTGTGTTGTTGTACTTGGCAAGTATGTAATTTCTTTTTATCCAAGTTATCAGTCAGTATATTTGGTTGGTATCACAGAAGACTATGTTGACCATTTTTTTTTCCAACTTATTCAGAGTGGGAAGAAATGTAGCTGCTGGAATGACCGGAGGCTTAGCTTATATTCTTGACGAGGATGATACGCTTATTCCTAAGGTTTTTACGCCTCGTTCTAGCCAATCTTCACCTCTAATTGCTACCCTTGTGTTTATGTTAAAATAATATGAATTATGTGGATAAATCATGTGAAATATGAGCAGGTTAACAAAGAAATAGTAAAAATTCAGAGAGTAACGGCGCCTGTGGGGCAGATGCAGCTGAAGAGCCTCATTGAAGCCCATGTTGTAAGTATTTTCCAATTCATAACTCCATTTGAAGATGGAACCATTGATTCCATTTGAACGAACTGAGATATGTACTGCTTCTGATAAATAGGAAAAAACTGGTAGCAGCAAAGGCTCCGCCATCCTGAGTGAGTGGGAAACCTATTTACCACTCTTCTGGCAACTGGTTCCACCTAGTGAGGAAGATACCCCAGAAGCTAGTGCTGAGTATGTGAGAACAGCCACGGGAGACGTGACCTTTCTGTCTGCATAAACAGTCCCAAAACAACCGTTGCTGTGATCATCTGATTTATTTGCCACGCTGCAACTCTACGACTTCTGGGATATGAATGGGAATTCTTGATACGAAAAACGCTCGCATAACTCAGCGGTGAAGGCTATCACTTGGTGGTGAAGGAGCCCTGATCTACACCGCCTTTCAGCAAGTAAGCCTTCTCTTGTATCGACCTCTCTGTAAATATCAATTGCAGCATAAGAAAGAACTATATGTAGATTTCATGTAGTTCATTAGGTTTCCCAATTCTTGTCAAAGCAAAGCATCTGTTAATACTGTGATTAAAAATAAGCTTAGGCTTGGCTTGCTATTGTTGGCCATTCTATTTCTGCTATCTCTAGTCTGCTTTCTTGCATTTCAGGTTTCAAAACTCTCTGAACAATGTCATTTCTTATTGTAGACTACTTCTGAGTGCTTTTATTTTGAACTGAAATTAGTTGGGTCCCTTTTGAATTGAAGTAGGGTTGGAATCTTAGCAAAGAAAATCAAAGGAAAAGAGGGTCACTTGGTTGACTAAATCACAGTGGTTTAATGGAAGTGTGCTTTTCGTAGCTTTTAATCTTAAATTATGAGAGCTTTCACCAAATTGGTGAATCTCTTGGTGCTGCCTCCACTTCAGTTTTGTCTCCTGGTTCATGCACATCGGGGACTTCACCTTTATAAAGCATGTTTCGTTCTCCTCTCCAACCAATGTTGGACCCTTTCCCCTCACCCCCTCAATTCATTTCCCTTCGGAACCCAACGTCTTAGCTGGCACAGTGGTTGGTGTCTCCCCTTTAGGGGTTCAGCCTCTTGGCTGACACATCGTTTGGTGTTTGATATCATTTGTAACAGCTCAAGCCTATTGATAGTATATATTGTCCTCTTGGGGCTTTCTTTTTCAATCTTTCTCTCAAGATTTTAAAATGAGTATGCTAGAGAGAGGTTTTCACATCTTTATAAAAATGTCTCGCTCTCCTCCTAATCGATGTGGGATTTCATAATTTTAGATTTAGTTCGCGGATGATTCTATTTCAAGATCAAAAGCTATATATGTTTGCTCCTCATTCAATTAATTAAGCAAGGAGCCTAGCTTAACCATGCCACTTGGTTAATTAAATAAAATAGTGTTGAATTTGATGCCAATAGTAATTATTTAACTACTTTATACTATACCCTACCATATTAATTATTTTATAAATTATTTTGAACTTAAATCTACCATCCATTTGGCATCTATTTGTTACTTGGCTTTCTTAAGTTTATGATTTTATACTTTTAAAGAATTTAAGCGTATGAAAACTATTTATGCCTATATTTTGTTATTTATTTAGTTTTTCACTTTTGAAATCTTGGTGAATTTCTTGTTTTAAAAAAATTATTTTTTGAAATTTTATTTTGTGTTTGTTTCCATAATTTTTTATTTGGCTCAACCTAAAATAAACTAGATAAAATTATTCTTGTAGCGAGAAAAATTACCCACAAATTCTTTCTCAATAACTAGAGAAATATAAATAAATACATCTAATTCTTTCTCAATAAATAGAGAAAAATAAATAAATATATCTAAATGGAAGGCTCTAAATTGATGCCATGAAGGGAAACTTTATTTATTTATTTATTTATTTTTGGTACAATGAATATAGAGTCGTGAGAATTTTAAAAACTACATGTCATTATGCTCAACATTTTTTAGTAAATATATATATATAATCGCATTAATAAAATCTTTGTCTTCTCTCATTTCATTAAAAAAAAAAAAAAAAAAAGGGTTTATTTTTTCTTCTAAAAAGTCAACTTTTTCTATTATTTTCTTAAATAGCATATTTTTAATTCATGTAAGTCAATTGATAAGGATCCATAATTGATAATTTATACAATTGATTGGTCAAATATATATTTGATTTTTTAATAAACCCCAACATAATTAATATTAACAGAATATGTTTACAAAATTAATAAAGTCATAATTTTGTATAATTATTATTTTACATATATTATCCTTTATAGTACATTATACCATACATATTTTAATTAAATATATAAAAAAAACAATAGTTTATTTGAAAATTTAAATTTTAAATATAAACGCACTGAAAACATAAAAATATTATTTTCTAAATTTACACTATTTAGATCACGTAATCTTTAAAAAAAATTAAAACATACCTCAAATAAAATATAATCAAAATGGAACTAAATTGGGTAACATAATAAAAATTAAATAAAAAAATAAAAACTTAGAAAATATATGTTTATTGAATGATTGGGAAGAACAGAGAAGATGGTGTTAAAAAATTCCAAGTAGAAGATATTATTTTTTTGAAGTTCTCTGAATCAAGACAGTCTCCCAAGCCTTTGTGGGCCATACCCTGACCCCAACATGCGCCTAAGATCCGCACCTTCGTCCTTCTATATATATATATATATATATATATATATATACATACCTAAGATTTCTACCTCCATCGTTTCATTGCTCCGACCACTGCCTTTCCCGCCGATGCGGTGGCGCGTATGGAAGAGGGGGAGTTAGAAACCTAAGATGATCGATGGTGCAGTGTTACAGAGTCTTCTCCGGCGTGGTTCTGGTGCTGTGGACGATGGCGCTGGTGGTGCTGCCGGTGGTGCTGCCGCCGCTTCCTCCGCCGCCATTGCCGGTTCTTGTTGTACCTGTTTTGATATTAGGGGTTCTTCTTTTTTGTGCTCTCTCCACTTCTCACCTGCCTGACACACCAGTTAGATGAATACCTCTTTTTACAATGGTACGATATTATCCATTTGAATATAAACTCTCATGTCTTGTCTGAGCTTCTTCAAAATGTCTCGTACCAATAGAAAGAGTATTCATTGATTACAAACTCATTATCATTCTCTAAATTAACCGATGAAAGACTTTCATCAAACAAGGTTCACTGTCGTTTCCTATACTTAGATTATATTCAAAACTGTATTTTTTTTTAAATGTATATACCAATTTTCCGTCTTTATATATATATATTAATTAGTGTAACAAGTAATGAGATGAAAACTTGAGCATGTTATTTTCTTTTCTTCCTTTTATTAAAAATTAATTCAATTTTTAATACATTTTAAAATTTTAAATTTTTAATTTAATTGATCTAAATATTTTTTAATAATTTATTATACATAAAATTAATTTAAAAACTTATTAAATATCTTTTTAATTTAGTTTAATTTCTATAATTTTAAATTCGTAACAATTTGTTCTTGATTTAAAATAAGTATAGACTTTTTCTTAATATAAATAAAAGATTTCATTAAATTTTAACCATTTTTTCACGATAAAAGTTATATAGTTTACGTTTAAAATTTAAAAATTAAATTATTTATACTAATATTGGATAATAAAAAATTACAAAATAAAAAATATAAATGAATTAAATATGTATAGAAAGGATTATTATTATGAATATAGTAAAGTTGGTGAAACAAAAGGGAATAAATATTAATAAAAAGAATTATCCACTTGTGCTTTAAATACCCAACAGCACACAGTGTTATACGTAATTTTTATATAATATTTATGACATATATTTACATTAAATTATAAATTTTCCCCATACTTTGTTTTTAATTATTTTATTTTATTAAGAATAATTAGTCTTTAATAAATTAGTTACATATAAGATAAATATAATTATTTGACGAGCAAAATAAAATAGAGCTAAAATATATATTTTAAAAATTTAGAGATGAAAATAAATATTTTAAAACTTAGACTATTAGAATAAAATAAAATAAAAATTTATAAATCAATTAAATTTCCTAAATCTTTATAAATCCCACTTGAAATTTACAGCATTTTTTTTTATTAAAGTAATTTTATTTAATTTTATTTTTCTTTACTTTAAATTTTGAAAAGAGAAGCGAATTAAGGGAAAGTGCATGCATCTAAATGATGACACAACTTGCATTTATTTTATTAAATATTTGAAATTTGGAATTTAAATATGTGGAAAATAATTAATATTTATGGTTAAATGTTTTTTATTCAATCAATTTTATATACATAATTTAATGTTTAATTAAATCATAGCTCAACGATCGAGATATCTCAGAAGTTCAAATTTCTCTATCCTCATTTTATAAGTAAAAAAAATTGTGACGCGGGAGTAATTATAAGGATATGATAATTAAAAGTTTCTATATATACCGACAAAATAAATAATTCTTTTTTGTGGCTCGGTCATATTAACTTTGAAAACGTGCTTAATTTGGAGCAATACTATGTTAGGTGATCTCATGAGAATTTTCCTAAGAAGCACGTGAATGAGGACAAGACATGCTGAAAGAACTGCATCGATGTGTCGATATAGTATCTACTCTTGCAAATACTTCAAATTTTCTTATATGTGATCATGTTATAAGAGAATTTATCGGGACCAAATAGTTGTTATAGTACGAAGGCGTAAAGCACGTTGATAATTTTCATAATAAAAAGGTAATAGTCATGCCTTTTCAATCGAAACCATGATGATGGCATGTCGAGGTAATGGGTGTAATGATATTAATGTAGGTATGCTAAATGATGCTTACAATAATGTCAACCCCACCATCACATTATTACAAATTTTATATGCTTCACAATGACATGATATATTTGAAATTCTAAGAGTATTACTTAATTCATAGTTCGATACACTGAGACACTGTTGCAGTGTCTCGATGTTACTATTGTTGCCTTAGGGCACAAGAAATGTACGCGAAGACTAGTCTATGTTAAAAGTATTGTGAGATCTCACATCAATTGGAGAGAGAAACGAGTGTCAGCGAAGATTTGGAAACCTTTTACTAGCAAACACGTTTTAAAAACTTTGACAGAAAGCGTGAAAGAAAAAACCCAAAAAGGACAAATACGCAACATCTCGACCCTATTCCGAGTTTTATAAAATATGCATTATTTCTTGTAACGACTCGACTTTCTAAAACCCTAAACAGATTCAGACCCAACTCAATTTTAGAAAGGCGACTCGGTATACTAATAGCCCGAAAGAAGCCTATTCCAAAAGAAGAAGTGCTTTGTTTTCATTTTAGTCATCAAGCTTTTGATTATTACTATATTTGGTACAAATCTTGTCTCCCACACATTGTCTTCCACTCCTAAGGAAAAAGCATTGATTTGGATGCACAACAGAAGGTATTCATGCACAACAAAATAATAATAATAATAATAATAATAATAATATATATATATATATATATATATATATATATATATATATATATTATTATAATAATGAATCTTCTTTTTTTATTAATAAGTAGTTATTAAACAAAATATTATTAACAATTTTTATAAACATAATTACATGGGATTATTAGTTTATATATATATATATATATATATATATATATATATATATATATATATATATATATATATATATATATATATATATATATATATATATATATATATATATATATATATATATATATATATATATATATATATATATATATATATATATATATATATATATATATATATATATATATATTGTAATGAATTTTCTTTTTTATTAATAAGTCGCTATTAAACAAAATATTATTAACCATTTTTATAAACATAATTATACGGGATTATTAGTTTTGTACTAAATGAGAGTAAAGCTAAGTTGTCGAATCAATGTGATATAATGGCACTCGTTGTTTCTTTTTTTTGTAAATGCTTATTATTCTCGAGTATTTTAAAAAATAATTATAGTCACTTTAAATATCATTTTTCGACCACCCTCAACAAGAAGCAATATCGTTGCCGTACTGAATTAAGATTGAAATTCACATTTATTTACCGAATAATACATATATGGATTAACTAACTGTTAAATAATCACGCTATCTCATATTTCTTGTATCGAAAAATTTTAAAAAATAAATGTATATCAATTATCGGTCTGCTGATGCGTATAACGACAAACGAAATTTTCAAAAAAGGAAAGTGTTGTGAAGTTGTTTTGTGATTGTATAGAGATGTTGTCTCCCACTCTAGAGGAACAGTCTAAATTTGACATATAAAGGAAGATGTTCATGAATCTTCATCATTATCCTATATATTTAATAATTAATCTAAGTGTTTAGTGACTAAAATAAAATAAGATAAGATGGAGTGACTCGTACGACTTACTAATATAGAAACATTATTAATCATATTGAAAAATTCATTTAGATTTGATGGATTGACATTCCCTGTATATTTTATCATCACTGTGATGTCCCACATTGGTTGAGGAAGAGAACGAAACACTCGATATAGGAAGGGACCTTTTTTGCTCCCTAACGCTTTAGTTTGGAATGAGGACGTTTAGGCCTGATTAAGAATCTCGTTAGGGAAGCTGCTCGTTTAGTATTTTCTTTGGCTTTGTCGTTTGTTAGTATCTTGCTGACACAAAAGGAAGAAGACATTAGTATTAGAAAGACAAAAGCGACATTTCAAGTCGACTACAATACAAGTCATGATGGACTTTTTTATGTCGAAAGCCCCAAACTAGCTATCTTATAGCAGACAACTAAGATATAAGGATGTAGAAACCTTTCTCTAGCAGACGCGTAATAGGAAGCCTACATGGAAAAACTCAAAAACCGTGAGGGGAAGTCTGGACAGTATGTGAATGAATACCAGTTCCGCTGTAATTATCAATTATAATTTTAAAAAATCAATTGAAGTAGGTTGATATCGACGGCTAAAAGTGGATGTTTTGAATGTAAGTTTGAATATTTAAAGAATTTTGAAATCTTGTTAAATTCAAGGACAACAACTAGCCAAGGGAAGTGCAATGTCAATAGATTGTCACTAATTTTTATTTATTTATTTATTTATTTTATTAAAGTAGAACCCAAAATGGAGAAATATTATTTAATTTCAAAAATCATAATTAATATTAAAATCTTCGACCATGATGTTTTCTCTCAAAATTCCTTACCGAATAATTAAATATTTTACAAAATCAATATTTATTTTAATTTTCTAGACATATAATTAATGGCCGGTTTTGTTACTAAATTTTGAGAGCTGGAATGAACGTGAATTTTCTCCTCGTAAAACTGCATTCTACTTGTGCAAAGATCCTTTACGAAAGTCGGGAGCATCTCATAACATATATTATAATAGTTTGTTCGTTAGTTCTAATAGATAATTGTTTACTCTACGAAACAACTCTTTTAAAAAAAAAATTTAAATAAAATTATATAATTTTCTTTTTTATCCTTAGTTATTTGTATGGACTCATTAATTATTAATTACCAAATCATATTTTCTTTAGTTGAGGTTCATTTTTCAATTTTGTAATTTAAAAATTAATTAGAAACTTAAAGGAAAACAAAAAAAAAAAATGTGTTTTATTAAAAAAGAAAAAAAAAATAATATGAAAACATGATATTTCATTTTCTAGAAGTTTACCCAATTGAAAAAGAAACATAAAATGTGAGATCGTGACTGTTTTAAAATAGTGAAACTTACAACTATACATAACAAATAAAAGCTGTGAACTTGAGCGATTACAAATGGTGTTAGAGTCAGGATGAGACTCTTGTAACGAGGATGTTAGTTTCCAAAGGGGTGAATGATGAGATCGCACATAAGTTGGATGAACTGTGAGATCCCGTATGAACTGGAGACAAGAACAAACCTCTCCACCTCGTCGAAGAGGAAGGAGCTTCTTAAGTTGAACAAACCCTAAAAAATCGAAATTATAACATAAAATCGAAACCTCAATCTTATGGCTTTATAACAAGAGAGAGAGAGAGGAGATTGGAAGAAGGGCGGCGACATGGTGGTGGAGAGCGGAGGTGGAGGCGGAAGAGGTGGCAACAATGGCCGTGGCTATTGTAGCAGAAGAAGCAAAAGAAGAAGAAGGTGTTAGACGATGAAAGTCCCACGTCGACTAATTTAGGGAAAGAGAGAATACTCTCTCCATTGGTACGAGGTCTTTTGGGGAAGCCCAAAGCAAAGCCACGAGAGCTTATGCTCAAAGTAGACGATATCATACCATTATGAAGAGTCGTGTTCATCTAAGAGAAGGAAGTGAGGAAAGAACCCGGGAAGAAGAAGAAGAAGAAAAGAAAGGGAGCCAAAAATTATTATAATAATTGGAGAAAGAAAATTAAATGGTTAATAAAAAAAAGAAATTAAATCATATAAAATTTTATATATCATCCATAATCGCAATAATAACTCATATTCGATCGTTTTTTATAATTTTAATTTGATTAAATTAATAAATAAAATGCTTTTAATATGTTATTTTTATACAGTTAAGTCATTTAAAGTATATATTTTAATTTTAAAATTAGAAAATAAAAATGCAAAGAATAATTTATTTATTTATTTATTATTTATCATTTTTGAAGGCGCTCTAATTTGCAGAAGTGCGAGGGCGGGAAAACGAAAACGAAGAAGAAGAAGAAGAAGAAGAAGAAGAAGAAGAAGAAGAGCTTCGAGGAAAAAACTCAATTCTCCCGCCCTCTGGAAACCGGACTGAAAGAGAGCTAGAAGATGGAGAGGATTCATGTAACCGTCCGAGCCAGGCCGCTCTCGGCGGCGGACGCCAAAACGAGCCCTTGGAGAATTTCTGGAAACTCCATTTTCATTTCTAATCACCCTAACAAGTTCGATTTTGGTATGTTTCTGCTCAGTTATCTTACTTACATTTCTTTTTTTCTCGCAAATTTTGCTCTCCTAGGTGTTTTTTTTTTGTTTACTTACCTTGGCTGTCGATTTTGCTTTCTTTCTACTTTGCAGATCGAGTTTTCGGCGAAGATTGCAGCACTTTCGAAGTCTATCAAGCTCGCACTAAGGAAATTGTTGCCTCCGCAGTTCGTGGGTTCAATGGTATTTTCTATGGAAATAGTTGATGGTTTGGATTGTTTTATGTGCTTGTACTATTTGGCTGACTACTCTAATATCACTCCTTTGTGTTCTTGTCTCTGTTTTTATATTCCTTCTTTTCTTGCATAATTCAGGGACGGTCTTTGCTTATGGGCAAACTAATAGTGGTAAAACTCATACAATGCGAGGCTCACCAACTGAACCTGGGATCATTCCACTTGCTGTGAATAATTTGTTTGATGTTATACATCAGGTATTTCTTCAATTTAGTCATTGTCATCCTAGGCTATGACTAGGCTACACGAGGAGCATCCTCCACTTACTGTTCTTACTTTTGTTTTGGTGCTTGCATTTAAAAATGTACTAGGAAACACTGACTTGTGGAGCTTGTTTAATATTCAAATGGAAAAAGGAAAAAAAAAACGAAAATGGTTTTCCACAATTGGACTGTTAAAACGAAAATTCAAATTGTATACTGTTGTAGCTGGGATAAAGAAAAACAATGAAGGTCATTATAATGAAGCATCGAGCTTGAGTTTGACCCAACTCCTGCTCATCTAATTTATTGAACTATGAGATATGTCTAAGTGAAATCTTCTTGTTCAAAGGATGCGGATAGGGAGTTTCTTCTGCGAATGTCCTACATGGAAATCTACAACGAGGAAATTAACGATTTATTGGTTCCTGAGCATCGAAAACTGCAGATTCACGAAAGTTTAGAGGTGGTGCTTAATTTTAAACTTGGTGCAACTTATTGTTCCATGTCCAAACTTCTGTTTACTTTTGTTGAAGTTAATTATTTCCTCCAAATTTGCAGCGGGGAATCTATGTTGCTGGTTTGCGAGAAGAGATTGTTGCTTCTTCTGAACAAGTTCTCGATCTTATGGAATTTGGAGAATGTAATTTAATTTTCGAAATGATGAAGTCTATTGCCTCCTCCTTTCTTAAAGATCTTAATAAAATTCTACTTCGTTTCCAAATTTCTTTTATATTGAAGAGTTCAATAGAAAGCATATTTGTTATCCATTACTGTTTAATTACTGGTTCTATGAACTATTTACCCCTTGAAATCGATGCCTCTGGTTTTTTAGGCTTTTGTCTGTCTGTTCTTATATATATTAGTGATTTCATGCTAATTTTAATATCTTGTTCATACATTCAGCTCATCGTCATATTGGAGAGACAAATATGAATTTGTACAGTAGTAGATCCCACACTATTTTCCGCATGGTAAACTCAATATTCTTCAAATTCCGCGAGTCACATTGCCATTATATTATTTTTCCCTCTCTAACTTACCTAATAATCAAATAGATAATTGAGAGTCGGGATAAAGTTGAAGATGGAGACACTGGAAATTCTTGTGATGCTGTTCGTGTTTCAGTTCTGGTACGTGGTTCCTGCAGTTATCAATTATTTCTACATGTTTTTTGCTTCCGGTATTCGTTTATCAATTACTTTATTATTGTGATTAGATGGCGGACCCATTATCTCCCCTTGTTAGCTAAAAGCTTCTCTCTCACTTTCTTTCTCTCTCTCATTCAAAAAATTATGGTAAGAGATAACCGATTGGAACTATGGGGTGTTGTCCTTTTTAATTGAATGCACAACTTTTAGAATTTCTTTTGATGTGAGATATAATGGAAGTAGAGTTGATAGAGGAGTATGGAAAGATGGTGTCCTCTTTTTTCATTTAGCTTGCAGTTGCAGGCTGGTTAGAAGAGGGTATTATAAAACTATTGGCTTTATCTGCACTTAAAGTTTTGATGATTATATGGTGTGAATGGAGGTCGTCAGTAAAAGTGGAGTGGTGGAGGTGTATAAAATCAACTCAAATAGGGTAAAGAAAGGATTCTCATTCTGGAAGGAAGTATATACCCAAAGCGGGGTCGGAAGATTTTTAAGAAAGCAGTGAGGTGTTTTTCTTTTAAAGAGAAGGGGCTTTTGGGAAGTTTGATGATGTGGTGGAAAGGAGGATGCATAGAACAAACTTATAGTATAAATGAAAAATAGGTGTTTTGTGGGATTGAGTGGAGCAAGGTGATTAGAAAAGATATGTGGAAAAAGGAGGAAAGAATAAAGGAGGTAAAAGGAGACTTTTGCGGGAATATTGTATTTGAAAGAAATTGTATTTAAGTATTCGAGAGTTAAGGTTAGGAAATGGATTGAAAATGTAGTTTTGGGAGGATGGTCGGTTGGAAGGAGGGTCCTTGTTGATTAAGTATCCAAATTTGTATGATCTGGTGTTCAAAACAGTGAATGATGTGTGGATTCAAGTGTATTGAGTTGTAACAATAAAACAAGAATGGCTTTTGAAGTAAAGGAGAACGATTTAATGTTGCTGCTGGATTTGTTGAAGAATTTTGGATTATAGGAAGACGCGGGAAAGGGTGCGATTGCTGTAAAATGGCGGTAATTTATCATGTGGTGTTTAGCGCAGAGATTGGTTAATGGCATGATCTTCTTTGTTTAACTATTTGGATAAAATGTATTTGTGTGGATAGGTTGTCTTGTAGGTCTCAATTAGTGGAAAGAATGCGACGAAGACATACTTTGTGGATTTTAAATCCTTCCCAGTGGTGCTTGTGTTATTCGGATAGTGAAGATTTGCCTCTTTTTTTTTTTTCTTTTGTTATTTTAGTAGGAAAATGTGGAATTTAGTACTTCAATTGGCTGAACTTGATTAAGTTTTTCATGTTACAACAAAAGGAAAGGCGAAGCATTTATTACGTGATACTTTTTTTTTCTAAAGAAAAGCTAGAATATTATGGATCAATGCCGTTAAATCTTTTATGAGGAATATTTGGTTGGAAAGGAACAGTTGGCTGTTTGATGTGTATTCGTGCTGGAGTTCTTTATTATGTTAAGATTGACGTGTGTCTGAACAGTTTGGGTATTTTTAGTTGGTTAATTTAGGAGGGTGCTTTTGTATCTTTAGCATTTGTTTTGTTTGTAGTACTTTACTCTCTCTGTAATTATTCATTTAATCAATAAAAAATTCTGTTTCTTTGTAAGAAAATAGGGCTTCTAGTGATTAAGCGGTGGTGGTAGAGTGTTGTAATGCTAATTATTCGTTGGGGGCTTTTTTAGACAGGGACTTTGCTGGGTATTCATGTTTTGTAATTAATTATCATCGAGAAATTTTTCTACATGCTTTTGTTGGCTTGAGTGGATTGTTATTTCGGGAGCATCAATGAATTATTTATGGTTTATTTTTGGGTTGGATGTTTGAGCATCGTAGTTTTGGAGTTTTGTAATTTTCACTGTTCAAATGAAAAATTAGGTGCATTTCCTTAGTGATATGCAGACAGAAATTTAAAAACATTAGATTCGATGCAAATAAGAATTGTATTTCATGTTTTTGGTGTTATTAAATGTGTTTGATAGCAGATTTAGATATGAATCTCACTTAAAAAAGTTATTAGAGATATGTTTGGTAATGTATTTATAAACAATAAAAACATTGTAGTTACCAATTAAATATTTGGTCGAATATAAACTATTACTATTTAATTCATTAACATGTTTTATGTTATACATTTTATTATGGTATACATGATTTATAATATATTATGTTTTTAATGTAACCCTCCATTTTAAAATTTAAAATCTAAAATTTAAATTCACTGAAAATATAAAAATTCGTCTTTAATCTCTATTTTCCGAATTTGTCTTTCATAGGTGTTTCTTATTCTTCCTAGTTGTGCTAAATGCTTGCAGAATTTAGTTGACCTTGCTGGTTCGGAGCGTGCTGCAAAAACTGGCGCCGAGGGTATTCGTCTTAAAGAGGGTTCCCACATTAATAAAAGCTTGATGACACTGGGAACTGTCATTAAAAAATTAAGTGAAGGTGCTGAGAGTCAAGGGTAGGTTTTTTGTTTCACTTCTTTGCTGCTTAAAAGAAGGATTGTTGCTGGATGCATGGTTGCTTATTTGATTTATGTTGCAGGAGCCATGTCCCCTATCGTGACAGCAAACTTACTCGTATTTTGCAACCTGCACTCGGTGGAAATGCAAACACAGCAATTATATGCAATATCACTTTAGCACAGGTATCATCTTTTGCCACCAGAGGGATTTTCTTTATTGTTCTTTTAAGTAGTGATACTTTGTTACATCAATTTCTTTGAAGTAGGAAGGATATAAATTCAAGTTACCATTCAGAAAAATGAGGCTTTACTCGTGAAATGGGTATGGGAATTCGTAAAAGAACCTAACAAGTTGTGGCACATGTATTCTATGTTCAAAAGTAAAAGAAGATATCAATCATCTCCTCTTTCATTGTAGTATTGTAATTACAGCTGGAAACTATAGTCGGTGTTATTTCAAAATTTTGGATTTTCATGGGTTCTCAATTATAGACCAGAAAGCTATCTTTTCTGGTAATTGGTGGGCATAGAAAGCAAATAAGATATTGTGGATTAATTTCGTCGAAGTTTTATTTGGGCCTATGATCTGGAAGGAATTTCAGAATTTTGTAAGGCAAAAGTTTCTAGTAGGGAGAAAGACTAGATTTCATCAAACTCTGACTTCTTGGTGTGTTGGTTTCCTGCATTTCAATAACTTTCTTCTTTAGAAGTTCACTCTGGCTAGACTTCTCTCCTATGTTTTTCATTATTAGTTACTCTCATATCCCATTTGAAAAGTTTTTTGTAATCTTCCTTTAGATAGGATTTTCTCGCACTTTTGTAATTTCAATTCATCAATGCATTTGTTTATTATCCAATTTTCTTTTAGCTATTTTGTTAGAAGAGTTCTGTATAAGTTTTTTGTGGCAGCTTTATTAGTTTGGTTGGATAGAGAGTATTGTAATTGGGGATATTTTAGACAATCACGTATTTGCATTTGTTTTTGAGTTAGATGCTAAAATCTTGTGACATTTGGTACCTTTCAATGGAAAGTCTGTTTCTGTTTCTATAATCTATAAAACAATTTCATAAAAAATCTTGTTACCGGTTTGGGTTCAATTCTGTTTTTAGCTCAATAGCCCTTCAAGGCTTAAAGTGTGATTATTTGATTTTGTGTTTACAAATATGAAAGTTATATCTATTTAATTTTCTCTTACTGAAGTGCCTCGAATTGGTTATAGACTTCCTAGATTTTAGCACTCTGTTGAGCATCTGATTGCTTCATTACATATGTTTGAAGGAAGTGTGTATGTCTATTACTTCATCCTGATTGCTAAGTTCCTTGATTTGGCGACAGATTCATGCAGATGAGACGAAAAGTACCCTCCAGTTTGCTAGTAGAGCATTACGTGTCACTAACTGCGCTCACGTGAATGAGGTTTTGATCTATACTTAGGTTTCATTTCTTTTTTCCCTCGTTCCATCTCAGATATTTATGCTTTCCTCGGAAGAAGTTTATATTTCTGGGCCCACATTTGCTTTTAGTCACTGTGCTTATCCACTTGGTTCATCCAGTTCAATGCTTTAATTCTTTCCTGTAGATTTTAACTGATGCTGCTCTGTTAAAGCGTCAAAAGAGAGAGATTGAGGAGCTTCGAGCCAAATTGAAGGTTAGACCATATCTTCTTTTTCTTTTTCTTCCTTGTTTTCCCTCCTAATAAAAAGGTCAGACTAATCTTTTGTTCTGTTTTTATGTTTCAGGGTTCCCATTCAGAGCATTTAGGGGAGGAGATCCTCAACTTGAGAAATACATTATTACAGGTCAGCAACAAATGTTAATATGATGATCTTTTGTAGGATGCACGGACTTATCCTGGAAGTTTCTATATGCATGTCAGATTGAACTGGAGAGGGAGCGAATGGCTTTGGAGTTGGAGGAGGAAAAGAAAGTGCAGTCCGAATGGGAGAAAAGGGTGCAGGAGCAAGCTAAGAAAATTGAAAATTTGAGTTCTATGGTGCTTTATTCAAAAAGAGATGATAACCATGATGAAATTAAAAAGGTTCACAAAATAAAAGTGTATTGCATTGATTACAGTTTTCTAATTTCATCTTTTTACAGATTTATGCCTATTGGGAGGTTTCTTATGATCTCCTTGGCCTTTGGGGATTTCTCTCATCATTGTTTTTTGTACATTCCCGCTTTTTTTGTTATTAGAAGTTCGTTTCTTATCAAAAAGAAAATATTTTGCATTAATATGTTTTTCTGACTTCTTTTGTCTAGTCTGTACATGTTCCATCTCATTTTTGTTATACTGCTTTATTTTTTTCTATCTGACGTTATATCTAGTTCTCTGCTATTATCCTTTGCTTCCGATTAGTCTTCTTATCACATCTATTAAGAGTTTCTTTTTAAAAATTGTACCTTTTTTTTACGTAAAAATTGATTCAATATTGTAGAATAAGAGAAGGGATACATGGTGTCCAGGAAATATTTCACGGAAGCCCCTTGGAGAGGTAAAATTGTTCTTATTATATTAGCACATGGTTTATATCATGTGTTGCGATTCCCTAGTATTTGAATTTTGAACACTAATGAAACCATCCTATTGTATGCTTTCCAAGTAGTCTAATAGATTTTGAGATATTATTTGTTTTTGGTTGCTTAGTTAATGATTGCTAGAGATAATCTAATGATGTGTAAGCTAGGATGGTTAGAGTAGAGTTCACAAGATGGATGTTGGTTAGAAAAGAAACCAACAACGGAGAGAAAGAATAAATGTGGAAATATTTGCATTAGTTTTGAAACTGTAGTCATTAATGGGAGAGCTGAGGACTCTCCTGAAAACTCCTCAAATTGCATCTTATATTCGTCTTGCCTTTATTTCGAGTAAAATTAAGGCGGATATCTCTACCGTATTTTTTCCATGCATTTTTTCGTACTGATGCTGATATATGAAATGTTCTTGCAAATTTAGGTCGATTCGACCATCCAATCTATTGCTTCGGCTGTGAAGCCTGTAAAATCCAACCGTGAAATGGGACCACTTCTTCCTTTCGAAGAACTGATGGATGACACTGACGTTTCTAAGAGGGAAACTTGCAAAAAGGGTGAGAGTGATCAAAAGAATGTATTAGAAGGGTGTGCTTTTCCAGATCCCTGCGCATTATTGCATGTTACCAATAGGAGAAAAGTGGTATCGAAGAAAAAAAGCTTACCGGGAGTATGGCACTTGTCTTTTACCCTTTAGTTTTTAAATTGAAATTATGGCATTAACATTGTTATAAATTTGGCAGGACAGTGAGGTAGTAGATGTCCAAGAAGCATACGAAGATTTGCTTTTAAGGTTTGAAAGTGAGGTATTATTTAGTCTCTCTACCCCAAAATTAGCATGATCTCCCCCCTCCTAATCTTTCTTTCTTTTTAATCCTTATTTATTTGTTTATAATATTTTTTTTTGTAGAAAACTGTGAGTGATATAAAAATTGACTGCTTAACAAGGAAGCTTGCTGAAATTGATGATCACTATCATGTCAAAAGAGGTGACTTTAATGGGGACAAACAGATGAGTTTACGGGAATCGGAGGCCATCCTTGTTATCAAGCGACTTCAAGAACGGGTGCTTTGATCATCTCTTTATTATTTTATGTCACAATTCACTTGCTAGCCAAACATAAATTTCTTAAAAAGTAGGATACGAACATGTTGGGAATACATTTATATATACGTGTCTATAGTTATTTATTCACTTCTTTATTGATAAAACATGTAAAATTGACATAAAAACAAGATATACTTCACAGTCACTGAATCTCAAAAACAAGATAAGGATATGATAGTGTAATACTTTAGGATTGATTGACATGTAAGGATTCAATCTGAAAGTCAATTTATTTTTCCTAATTTTTAGGTTAAATAATATATTTAGAGTCATGTTTGAGCTGTATTTTAGCCGTGCCTAAAATTTTAATTTTTTTTTTTTTCAAACATGCCTTTAGCATGTTAGACGTGTCCAAAGCGTGTTCGAACATATCCTTATTCGACACAAACACTTTGCCTGGCAAGGTGTCCGTGCTTCGTAGCTAATATATGTATATTATTCAGTCTTTCAATTCATTTATGCTATTTCTTAGTCGGTACATGCCATCTCTTATGTTGGGATTTCTTTTTTATTTTTCATTTCCGCCCTTTATAATTTGTTATTTATTTCACAGATAATGATTTTGGAAATGGAGAGATCTTCAAGTCAGCAAAATCTTGATAATGTTGTGGAGCTTGCAACAGAGCAAAATATATGTGCTAGGGAAAAGTTTGACGAGGTAAGTACGGTTCAAATGCCCCCATCTTACTTTGTTTTGCTATTTAACTTGCTATAAATATCTTTATAGGTGCTTTGCAAGGTTGAAAATATAGATGTCAATATTAAAGTTTGATATTCATAACTCATATTCAATTATTTATGATATATCAATTTATAATTTATAGTTTGGGAAAAATCACAGATATCACAAAAGCTTTTAAAATTTTTGTGAATTTCTTAAAAAAACTACAATAACTTATTTAAATCATGACACTATTATAGTATTTAGGAACATACGACTTTAAAGTCAAAAGTTAAAAAATTCCCTTGTTGTAATATTGACAGAAATCGTAAGTTTGTTTAAAAATGTCCTTGCCACTAATATATGGACAAAAACCTTTATCTATACCCCATCATCTCCCTCTTTCATTTTCTCTCTCTTCTCACACTTTCCCATTTCTCATATTTTTTCTCCTTATTCAATACGCTCTTAATCATTTTCTTTCATTCCTCAATCTCTAAAACTTACTTTAAATAAAAAATATGAAATCTCCCATTTTTGAGCAAGTGTCCAAATATAAGAAATTTTAACACCAAAATTGTAAATTTCTTTAAAATTATCTTGAGTTGGGAAGTAACCAATTTGGAATGTCACAAGATATTCTTATTTTTCCTCCCGGATACTCTCTTTTCCCTCTTTCATTCTCTTCTTATCTTTGCAATCAAGCGTGACCCAAAACTTTGGGTTAAAGAATTAAATCCAACAAAGTCCAAAGATCAATATCTCGTCTCAAAACACAGGAAAACGATAGAATCACCAAATACAAAAAGGGTCGATAAAAAAATATCATCTTTGCTACAAATTTGGTTATGTACATGTTTTTTTTTTTCTTTTCCTTCCCATTGGTACATAGAAGGTACCTTTTTATTGCAACATTTTTTTACAGTATCTCTCAGTAGTTCACGTTTATCTTGATAGCAGTTATTTGGTTTTTGAGTTGAGTTTATCTTATATGGCTTTGTTGTTAAGTAATATTGTTAGGTTGAGTGTGTAAGTTTTTTAACTTTCGTAGCTATCTGAAGAGCTGCATTATGCACGTGAAGAAGCCAGGGTAGCTCGTGAGAAGCTTAATTCCCCGGTCTCTGTAAGAAACCTCTATAGACCTTCCATCTTCGATTATGGTTTTGAATTATTTGGTCTTGCCTTTCTCTAATTTTCTGTGTACGTTTCTTTATACGTTTCTTTATATGTTAGAAGTTAATCAGTTATTAGATGAAGTAATTTGTAACATGCTTCTTTCAGGAAGAAAATTTTGACCTATTGTCAATACTTTCAATGGAACTCCAAGAAGTAATTACAGAAATGGAAAACTCTAAACAAATTTCCTCTAGTGTTTCTTCGCTCATCAATGACATGTCTCAGTGTTTTTATGCTATATCTGACATGTTGCTTGTAAGTATTCTGTTCTCTTACTCTTATCCAGCTCAAGGACTTTCCTCGAGGGCTCATTAGTTGTAACAAAATGCAGGATTTCAGGACTACGATCCATCAATGTGCTGTGCAAGAAAAGCTAATTATTAATGATCATGAAGAGTTCAACTCCAAAATGATGCAGAAAGTTTCCAAATTTGAGAATGAGAAGGTGTGTATATTTGATGTATGTGGTTATAATCCTTCTGCATCTTGTAAGCCAGTTTTAAATATTATTATCTGGATGCACAGCTTCTTCTTCAAAGTTACTCGGATGATCTCCAGAATCAGATAGAGTTACTGAAGCAGCAAGCTCATAATTGTGAGGAGCTATCGATGGTAAATATTATTTTTTACTTTTTTATTAGATGTATGCGTTGCAATCCTTCTAACAGATGTGCGTTTGCATATTTGTCTTTCCTACAGGCTCTTTCTGATCATCAGAATGTGGAACAAACTGATTATCTTGCTCAAATCCAAACTCTTCAAAAGGAAATTACATGTTTGTCGTCTAGTTCACTTGCAAGGGAGAAGGAAAGTCTTAGAAAAGATCTTGAAAAATCAAAAGGAAAGTTGAAAGAGTCGGAAGTTAAGCTAAAAAATTCTTTACAAGAGAAAACAAAACTTGAGGTTTGATGACCTTTTTTCTATTTTTCTCCGAATAACATTAAGTTTGGGCCATCAATTTAATAATATTTTTATACTTCCAGGGTGAGAAAGCTGCGGCAGAACGAGAGATAAAACGGCTAGTTGGACAAAATTCTCTTCTCAAGCGTGATATCAATAAACGTGACTCCATTGCTGGTAGACGGCGTGATTTAATTATTGAAAAGAGTTCAAAGGGGCTTGATCCAGACAGAGCAAAGTCCTTTGTACTTCCATATGAACAAATACTGGAGGTAACAGTAGTGGTGTTAAGAAACATATTCATTACTTCTATTGGTTGACTAATGATTGGTAAGTTATAAAAAAAAAATCATACTTTCAATGTTTATACATATTATATTTGCAATTACTTTAACCAAAATTCATATTTGCGAATATTTTTGAGACTGATGCAACCCAGTTAAATTTTCCTAAAAGGTGTGCCGGTCCACCTAAGGGGAGTCAAACATCTTACTAATTCATATTTGCGAATATTTTTGAGACTGATGCAACCCAGTTAAATTTTCCTAAAAGGTGTGCCGGTCCACCTAAGGGGAGTCAAACATCTTACTAATAACTTTAATAGTGCATCTCTTCTAAATCACCTGTGGACTTACTCGATATTTTCTATTATTATCAATTGGAGTTGAACATCTTACTAAAAACTCCAACAGTGTATCTTGTCAAAATCACCTGTGAAATTTTTCGATATTTTCTATTATTGCAAATGGGAGATCGTCTCTTAAACTTGGTTGCTGTCGTTTCTGTTGAGAAGTTTTCCCTTTGCCAATGATTTATCTAAATGATTTAATAATTAGTGGACTATAATTGTAAACTTTTCTTTTAGTGCATACATATACTGGTTGATTTTATCATAGTTGAAGCTTTTAGAGTGGTTGTTCTTTGCATATTTCCCCCCACGTCTTCTTGTTCTGACAGCCAAATTAGTTTTGTCTTGTTTGGGTATTTCGCCCTAACATACACACTTCTCTTATAAGACAGTTCATTTTCCTTTGAGGTGCATAAGTCTTATCATCAACCATGCTCCCACATCCGTCAGTGTCATTGAAACTGTTGGAGAGTAAATTCTAGTATATTATTGAGTGAGAAAATAATAATATTTTTACAAGATGAAACTCAATCATAGATCCAAAAATCAGCAATTATTTCAAGTCTAAAGGGAAATTATAGCTATAAATACGCAAAAAGAAATTATAGCAGGATGGTATATGCTAGTCATTCCTAGCTTGGAAATCAAATTATCCAGGCTAGTTCAATGTAATGTCTTGGTCAAAAGGTCTGCTGCTTGATATTAGGAAGGTACATATCTCAGGTTGATTGTATTAGTCTCAATCATTCTCACTGATGAAATATGTTAGCTAGATCCGGCTACTCCCATCCCCAAGAAATTTTCAAATTCTTTTGAGAGAAGTTGCTAGGCTATTTCTTAAAAAAGATCGTAGTGAGAATTATATCATCAACACATACTATTAACACCATGTTCTTACTTGGTGAGGAGTTTGATGAATAGAGTGTGCTTAGATTGACATTGCAGATTGCCATCTTTCGAATAAATCTCTTGAAGATGACACCTGCAAGGATGATAGATAACCAGCGGCTAGGGTTTCAATGGCTGGATTTTGGTGGGCTAGAGTTTCTAACTGCTAAGCCTCTGATACCATGAAACTATATATAAGAGTGACTTTCAAGTATATTATTGAGTGAGAAAATAGGACTGTTTATACAAGAAAGATCCCAATCATATATTTGAAAAAACAGCAATTAGCCTTAGTCTAAAATGGAAATTACAGCTATAAATATACAAGAAAATAATATGCCTAATTTACAGCTTGATATTCTACTATCGTTCTAACCTGATTTTTTTTTCATGACAAATTTTTGCATCTAGGAAAATTTATCATCCTTATTCATTTAAAACTTGTCTTGGAGACGTGTTGGATGATGATTTGCGAATTCTTTTGAATGTTTATCAGGAAGATCACAAAGAGTTGGAAGTTCTTGCCTTTGAGTTAGAAGCGAGGATTGATTCTCTGGAAGAGCAATTAAGGGCCACATCCGATGAGAAAGAAGAGGCAATATTTAGAAATGAATGCTTGCTTTCAGAATTAGAAACTTTAACTGAAAAACTGAGAATAGCAAACATACAACTGACTGCTGTTCAGGATGTCTCCGAACTTGTAAGCTTATGCTTTCATTTTCAATAATCGGACATTGGTTCTGTGTGAACTTCTCTTTTCTTTATGAAACATAATATTGTGTCGCTCTCCAGAAACAAAGCTTAGAAGATGCTCAAATTAAGCAGAAAAACTTGGAAAGCTCCATAGGACTTCTGGAAGAGCAAAAAGAAGAATTGGCCATGGTAATTTGTGATTTTACATTTGCCTTTTTATAAAATAATAATAAAATTACAAGTTTGGTTTCTAAACATCTAGGATTTTGTCTATTTGGTCCTAATCTTTTAATTTTATGTCTAAACGATCCTTGATATGTTTGGATTTTTTTAAAACTAATCGATCTGTTAGACATAAATTAGAATTTCATGTCTAATGGAACTAATAAATTTTTCATTATGTGTTAACTGGGTCCGTGGATTTTAATAAACAATGAATCAGTCATGGACCTCTTAACACATAAAATTTGAAATTCAGGAATTTACTAGATACAAAATTGACAATTCAAAGACTTATAAGATACTTTTTAAGTTTAGGGACCTAGTAGACGTAAAATTGAAAGTTCATGGACAAATGAAAATAAAACTCAAACTTTGGGTACTAAACTTGTAATTTAACCTAAAGTTGAGTTATCGGAAAACATTTTTGGCTGTTTCATGGTTGAACTTGTTGGTGCATTTCCACTGGTTTTGTAGCATCTCACAGAAAGCCTTCTGGAAATGGAGGAGCAAAGGGCAGTATGGTTATCGAAGGAGAAAGCTTATGTTGAAGCAATAGAAAAGAAAGTAAAATCACACGACCTGGAGGTGGCTTCCGCATCAAATGAAATATCAAAGGTATGAACTTTGTGACTCAACTTGTCAAGATATCTGCAGTGGCTGCCTGCATGTTATAATTGGTTTCTCTGTTTTCTTTCAGTTTGAAGTTTTGGCTCTTTATGATGCATAGTTTCATCAAAAACCAGTTTCCTTGTTTTTTTAATCCACTCTGTTTTGGCATCGCCGATTGAATTTTCTAGCATATATTTCATACCTTTTAGATGGAGGCAATAATTATAATTTCAAAATGCTGGTGGATAATTAATAGAGCTGTCCTTAAGTTATCGAAAGACTTGATGGGGGATTGCATATTGATTTTGCAAACCAACACCTTTCTATCAGTACTAATATTTCGTTGAGGTCATTTAAAATATATATTGTGCTGATTGTGTTGTTTGATAGCATAGATAAAAGCAAAGCTAACTTTTTAAAATTCTATTAGCACTGTCGTTTCATTATCATTTCTCAAGAGCATATAGTTCTCTAAACAAGGGAAATACAGGAGCCATTTATTAGTTCAACTTAAGGCTTTTATTTAATGATGTTATCTTTAAACTAAATTAATGTTAGAACATTTAAATTTCATTTCCTAAAATATTAAATGTTTTCGTTAAAAACGCACTGTTGCCTTGTCTCCTTGACTTCGGATCTGGACTAATATTTTTTACTTTTGGTCTAAGTTCTCCCAAATAACATTTACTATGTTGGACTAAGATGTACCCTACCGAATACGGAATTTACTGTTATTGTACAAGGTACTCCCAAATATGAATTTATTTTTCTGTTTAACCTATCAGCCCTCCTAGAAGAAGCAACATCATCCTATAAAGTAGAAATAGATCCCATCCTACAGGAAATTCTTCTATTTATATTTAAGTCAAATATTACAATAAAAAAAAGTAGTTTTTATCACCATATCTATAGAATTCTGACGTTGTATTATCTAGAAGAAAATTACACTGTTGGTCCTTGAGGTTTGGTCTAGGTTGCATTTGGGTAGTTTTCAAACCCACCAATTTGATTCTTGAGATTTGCACTTAGTAGCATTTTTAGTCCCTCTGTCAGTTTTTTCATTAACGACCGACAGAAAGTTGATGTGACACCTATTTTTAAACCTTTTTAATTATTAAACTAAAAAAAAACATTTGTTTCGTTGTCTTTTTCTCTCTCTTCGTTCTCCATGATCCTCTCGTTTCTCCCTCTCCTCCTTCGGTCTTTTGTCCTCACCATTAATGGTAGCCACCGTTGCCTGTGCTAGCGACTGTAATTTTGATTCTTCTTATTTCCTCTCCATTCTTTTTCCCCTTTTCTTTTTTTTTTTTAAAAAAAAGGACTGACATGTAATGGGAAAAGGAAAGAGAAGAAGAAGAAAAAATACAATTGCAGGCGACAGGTGGCGGCAGTGACCATTGATGATGAAGGAAGAAGATGGAAGGAGGAGAGGGAGAATGAAAAGAGAGAAAAAAGAAAAAATATATATTTTTTGAAGCATAATAATTCAAAATTAGATTTTTTTTTTTAATTAAAAATAGGTGTAAGACATCTTTTCGTTTGTAACTAACAGAAAAACTGATGGGGAACCAAAAATGCTACCAAATGCAAACGTGGGTGGTAAAATTGTTGAGTTTTAAAACTCAATGTCCCAAAGACAACCTAAACCAAATCTGAAGGACCAAAAGTGTACTTTTTCCTATTATCTATGAAGACCTAATAACTTAAAAAGCCTCATGTGGATGTTTTTTGTTTGTAAAAACTGAATTTTTTTTTTTTTACCAATTTAGATATTCCAACCACATTTCTTCACTCCATTATGCTATGGTGAATTGAAATATTCATTGTGTAAGGTAGTTGGAATTAAATTTTAACTCTGTTTTAGTTGTACTGTTATAACGCCAGGTTCAGTGCAGTGTAGTAAGAGTTACACAGATAACTCAATAGGGATAACGAAAAAATTGGAAATAATACATTTTTAGTGCGTCAAGTTTTAATCGTCTCAGGAGACCATACCCAAAGGATAATGCAATTTGATGGAAGTTAAAACAATTTTAATACCAATTTAACCTACGTATTAAAAGACTTCCTCTTTAAGCAGTACTATGTAACATAAAATTAGACGTAAATCACTAGCTAAAATACAGTAGATGCTATGAAATATATTCTTCACAATGCATAAAGGAGATTGTTCACATGAAAAGGTTGAATGATTTATTAATGTTTGAATGGTTCTACATGTTTAATATCGAAGTCTGTAGATAGGTCTATTGTTCGCAAATGTGCAATTTTTTTATCTCACTGGGAAAATATTGCTAACATGCAAGTGCCCTTTAATTTTTTCCCTCGAATCTCTGGGTTACCAACATTACCAGAAACGAGATGAGTCATTATGGTTCACAAGCACACAGTAGACTTGATATAGTAGTTGTAGTGCTAATATAACAAGCTATACATGAACCGTAAAGCTGAAAATGAAGAGCAAGTTGTTCATCAAGTTATTATACCTTTCAAGCATTTGAGTTATCCAATAAAGGCTTAGACAAAGTCATAAATAGCCATCAGATTGTTTCGTGAATAAATTCTTACCAGTAATCCATTGATGGATTGCGAAGACACGATGGTTAGTCCATTTTATTTTACAGTATATATTATGGGCATTGCACTTTTCTCTTTCTTACTTGTCTGATGTTCTTACAACCTTCATGCACTTTTATGTCTAAAATGTGTAGTGCTTGCTTGTTATGATGGGTCTAATAGTTATAGATTTTATAATATAGGTGATGAATGATTTGGAGTCTTGTCGTGAAGAATGTGAGGTACTTCAACACAGATTGAGAAGTTCAGAGGAGAATGAGAGAAGGGAAAAAGAATTCAGGTTTTTTCTAGACTTTCCTCTCAATTGTATCTTCATAGGGTTTGGTAGATCATGCATCTCGTTTTTACATATATTAATTGATGCTTCAAAGTTAAAGGTGGTCTAATCTGTAACTTCGTTTAATAATAAATGTAGTTGTATTAACTGTGAAAATTTTGTTTCGTTCAAAAATATATTACAATACTAATGAAGGTGCTTAGGTTCTTCTTAGCATTTGTATGATGTAGTGCGATTCTTAATATATGATACCTGTCTATTGTTATTACAAATCCAAAGATGTATGAGAATTTCACAACGCTCCAGTTGTGGAACTGATTTAATATAATTTACTTTGAATTTGTTTTGTCCTCGTGTTCTGTTCTTGTCCTAATTTCTTAGGCAATGATGTATTGGAGCATCTGTGTCATGTATTTGTGTCTGTGCTTCTTAGGCTCAGGTCGCCTATTTGAAGAACAAATGATGCATATTACATTTATGTGTTTTGTTAATTTTGCTTATTTATTGCAGTAAGGAGAAGCTAGATATCATAGAGAACCTAAAAAATGAGAAAAATAAAGCTGAGGTTGAAAATGAAGCGATTCAGCAAGTAAGTTCTGTTACTTTCAGCACTTTTATGGATGTGAACGTGACTTGATGATACAAATACTTCAAACGAATATTTTCTTTTGCCATTGGTCTAAAATGAACATTTTTGAAGAACAATGGATAAGATTTATTTTCTAAATTTTTAATGAGAGATTGGGTATGAGATGAGATCTTTGTCGTGAATTTGAATGTTGAATTATTCATTCAAATTTGAAGATAGGTTTCAATGAAAACGCTAAAACGTATGACTTCCACTAATATCAAGATCTTTTGAATATTATATCATTAATAGCTAGTGAAATAATACTGTATCTTAGTGAAAAGGAAAATTCTTAAGAGGAGGTTTGGGCTTCCTTTACGATGGACTTCAGTGATTATCCTTCGTCTCTCATTCTTTTGATTTGGATTCCCTTTCTGTTATTTTGTTCTAATTTTTTCAGGGATCTTTTTGCTCGCTTTTTTTTTGGCTCCTTTTGTTCATGTTCTTTTCTAAAATGTCTTCGTATATCACTTGTTTTCAATAAAAGTTATTTTCAGAGAAAAAATCAAATATATTTAGAATCAAACAAAATACCCAACCAAGTAACACATTAAAAAAAAGATAGGAATCATTCTAGTTTTTCAGTTGGGTTTGGACACCTCTAGTTAATGGTTCACATGTGAAGCTTCATCGATAAAGCAAAAGACAAATGTTTGAAGAAATAATAGGAATGAAACATAACTTATGCTTGATCTTACGTGCAAACTTTAGGATTCAGGTAAGATAATATTTGTAGTTAATCACACGTCTTTTATGTTTCAGAGTATTAGAAACCAGTTGCTTCTTGTAACGAAGGAAAGAGATAATCTGATGATTCAGATTCAAGAGCAGCAAAGTCATTCAATCGAATTAGCATTGCTAAAAAATAATACCAGTGAGATGGTGATGACGAAACTTGCCTGTTTCTTTATGTCTTTCTCATGTTGAACCAAGTTTTTTTAACCGTGAACACGATATGTTGATGAATTTAATGCAGTTAAAAGAAGCAAAACTTCAAACGGAAAAATTGGTCGCGAGAATTTCCAGCTTGGAAGTTAAGATGCATGATGTAAGTTCTTGAATATATAGTGCTACTTACTAAATCTATGTTGCTTTCACTTTTAATGGGAGGAAAGAAAATCCTACCTCTATATTGAACATCATTTTCATAGATTATGTTTTATTTGTTACGAACATATAGTGTGGTGTTGTTGTTGTCATTGAGTAGGAAGTATCAGACAAAACTGGATGCTAGCTAGATCTATGGTGATAAGTTTTTAAGTTCTGTTACTAAAAAGGGTTTCTCTCTCTCCAATTGGTGGGCAAAGATGGAACACACCTTTCACATTTATAGTTGCACAGTTGCAGCCATTAAATTCTTTGAGATGGTGGAATGAAGATTCTTTAGTTATTCAATATAATTAAGTTCTTCGAAACTCCTTTTAGGATTAAAGGTGACTTGGCCTAGCCTTCGGTGATAATTTAAGGGCTTCAAGATTGCTGCTAGAACTAGCACAAAAAGTGGTTTATAGATTTGAAACTCTTCCCTTATCCTATTTACAGTTTCACTTGGAGAAAATCCCAATAGGTAAGAGTTTTTTAATTCTACTTCGTAGAGGATTATGACTCATGATGAAAGTTGATGAACACTTTCTTGTGAATCAAATGAATTATGATATAAAATGGTGGTTGCATTTATGGGAAGAACAGAAGGAAATTTGGTTGGTTCACATAATCGAAGAAACTGTGCTGTTCAAGAAGCCTCTGGCAGTACATTATTAGGCCACCTTTGAAAGATTCTCCTCAACTAGGGCAGGCAAAAACCTTTATCTCTAAGATTTCCTAGGATTTTATAAATTTCTGGGAAGAAAAACATTGCACTAGAGCTCGTAAATTTAAACATGTAGAGGCTACCCAAGATGTGAAATAGTTCTCAAGTACTAAGTTGTCAAGAGGATTTGTCGAAGCAGTTTTCAATTTAAGCATAATGAAGACATTGAAAGGGGTAGGACTTCAACTATCTCGTCAAAGGTGTAGTAAGTAACCACATCTGATTCTCTAAAGGTGATTTGCTAATGAGATATTCTGAGTATTAAAATGGCATTAGTTACGGATTAGCACAAACAGGAGTAGGGTATTTCCTGCATCTAATACATATTCATGCTGATTGATTCCCTTTTGGTTCTACACTAGTTTTGCGAGCATAAAATAAGACGGCATATGTATCTACCATTATTATCTTATGTTGTTCAAGGAAAATCTAACGTGCTTGCAAATAGGATGAGGTGCAGAACGGCAAAGAAAAGGCTAAGCTTCGAATGAGGCTGCGAGGAACTCAAGCAAAGTTGGATGCATTCCGCAGTAGATATCAGGGAGCAGTGGATGAGTCTGATCTTATGGATAGAAAGTATGAGAAGGCTACTGCAGACTTGAAGAAAAAGTTGGCTTCTGAATGTATCGAGAACCTTAATCTTAGGAAGCAGCTTGCTTCTGTACAAGGACTATGAAGGTAAATACTTATTCATGTGTATCCATAATGTTAAATTTTACTAACCCTTTAGCTCAAATCCAAGTAATCATTCATTGATCCATCAATGCACCTTGTTTGTAAATGTTTCTTTGTACATCAGCTAAAACTGTATCTTTATTTCTTTTACTAGGTTGTAACCTCATTGACTGTTTACATCGTGTATATATTCCTTTTGTAATAGCTCGAGAAACAAAAAATTGTTTCTATTTATCTTCTAGGTTTAATTACAAAAAAAATACTCGATGTTCATATTTGAAACTATTACGTTTGACATTTCATTGTCTCAAGAATGCATAGTGGCAACATCCTACTTACTACCTGGTTGTCAAAATGGATCGTCTTGTTGGTCTAATGTGTAGAAAATGTGCTTAATTTAAATTCATTATTTTCAAATTCAATTTTGAATAGCGTCCTTGCAATAAAACACTTCAAGGATTATTTAAAACTTGGGGGCATAATTAGAACTATTTGCCATTTGAAAACTAAATTTGTATCTTATTCACCATGATCATTTCTGATCGAACTTTTACGAACTAGAAATCAACTGCTTTCAATTATATTTAGAAGAGGCATTGGTAACATAATCGACTAAGAATTCGCTACACAGAAATAGCTATGGTAAGGCTTAATTTGTCTCTACAGCTCATTTTTTAAGCAGGAAAAATCTGAAATAATAACTAATAAATATGAAACAACAGAGTTGAGACACTGATTATCAGACTTAACTGGATGCATAGTTGTAGGTATGGTTCACCCTACATTCCATTTATCTGCCAAATCTTTGCAAATATCCGCAATACAGCAACTAGCACTGAGAGGATATTCAGAAACTGCACAAATATGACATGAAAATTCGCAAAGAATTCAGGATTGCATGACCAAGATAATAGACTTTTCTTCTCTTTTCTTTTCGGATAAGAAACAGAGTCAAGATAATAATGCCTAGAAATAACAGTAAAAGTTCGAGCAATGTGCCAACTAGTCAATTTTTTTACAAATATAATGTTGAGGATTATTGGGAGTGAGTCTCACATTGATTAATTTAGTGGAATGATCATGGGTTTATAAGTGAGGAATAATATCTCCATTGGTATGAGGCCTTTTGGAGAAGCCCAAAGCAAAGTCATGAGAGCTTATGCTCAAAGAGGACAATATCATACCATTGTAGACAGTCGTGATTTCTAACATATAATGCTTAAACCACTCTCTGATATCTTTGAAAGTGCTTTCAAATGGTCATAACTTTAAAAGCCCACCTCAATGCTTATGTTTGGCTACAATTTAGAAGCCGTCCTTGAAAGTAAATGATATTAAAACTATATCCTTCAAAAATCTTCTGAAGTTACAAGTAAATGTACTAATGTAGTCATTTCCTCCTATCCAATTACTTGAAATAAACACGAAAGAAAATGAGAAAACGAACTTACTTGCTAAGAGATCATCGGTGTAACCAGTCTCAATTTTCCCATGAGCCATTGCACCCACCTAATACACATTGCAGCAAAGGGAAGTAAGAGGTAGTTGTCATATGTATAAACATAACAATGAAGCATGCAAAAGTGAAATTTCCAGTAGGGAGTTTAAAGATACCACAAAAACAAGGTCTACATCATCTTCGACAGCATCCAGATAAGTTCGCACCTTGACCAACTTGTCTGAACTATGCGAGAAGCCTGATATGCAAGAAAACATTACGAAAAGTTCCTACCAAACCCCAAAAGTCACAATGGGGAAACAGCATTATATAGGCTTACCCATTTTACGAGAATTGGAAGGTAAATACTGTGTTACAGGGTTTTTTATCACCCGGAAAAGCTTCTCACGCTTGCCCGCAGCTGTGATGCTTAACTTTTGTAGCAATTGCACTGCAAAGTATTTGGCAAAACGCCAATGAAAAGGATTCAAAACGGACTCCAATTCGCTAGATGTTCAGCCAAATTAGAACAACAAAATCAACTTACACATAACACCATAAAACCGCTTCTGCGTCCTTGGAAGACGAACATATGGTTTGATTTCAATTAATAAACCTTTCTCAGTTTTCACATAAACAACTTTCAACCTCCCAGCCTTTGCAATGCGGCTATCGAAAATCGCCAAGAGAGCCTGAATCATTTATATTTAATATCACTTATGGTACTCAAATATCAACGTAAACAATTCGCTCTCTCCTATCCAATTGGAAAAACAGTGAGCAACAGCTGCTTACTTGATGCAGGATGTCGGGTCTGTAATCCCCAGGATTTCTATTGTTTCTCCGTAAAAAATTGGAGTGGTCATCGGAATTCAACAGCTGGTAATTCTAAAACCACGAAAATTGAAATACAGTTTACAAAAACAGAGGATGGAAAGTAAATAGTAAATTCGAACTTCATAAACGCATAAAAAATCTCAGTTACACGCCATAATTGAATTAAATCCTAAAACTCCAAAGCAGCAAGCCAAAAACGATGCATAAAAAAGAGAATACCTACCTTCCCAACTTTGGCGACCTCCAGAGAAGCTCGTTCGAGGACGAAGATGACACCAGCCTTACTATCACTCTTGGGGTCTTTCGGAACGATTGGAATACCTTCAAGCTCGTGGAAGTTTTCTTCGGCTGCTTCATTCTCTGGTTGTTCATCAGGTTCGTTCTCCACCATAGCCTTCTTGGCCGAAGCGATCGATTCTTCGCCATCATCGTCTCTGTCGTATCTTTCCGTCTTCTTTCTCTTCTTCCCTTTCGCCGCAAACGGTCGAACCATTATCCTTCTTTGAGCTCGAACTTGCTTGACAGTAGGCGCGAAGAGAGGGTTGTAGCCGAAGCTTAGCGCTGAAACCCTTGAACTCAATATGGTTTTGTCATTGAAACTTTAAAGCGTGCCCTGCAGTTGGGCTTACGGGCTGGGCTCTCAATTTTTTCTTATTGCGCCCTCGAAGTTCTTATTGGGCTTTCAAATTGTTAATATTGGGCTTGGGCTCTCAGCTTTGCCTTATTGGGCTTTCGAATTGTTAATATTGGGCTTGGGCTCTCAGTTTTTTCTTATTGGACTTTCTAATTGTTAATGTTGGGCTTGGGCTCTCAGTTTTTTCTTATTGGGCTTTCTGATTGTTAATATTGGGCTTGGGCTCTCAGTTTTTTCTTATTGCGCTCTCGAATTTCTTATTGGGCTTCCCAAATTATTAATATTGGGCTTGGGCTCTTAGTTTTGTCTTATTGAGCTCTCGGAGTTCTATTGGGCTTTCAAATTGTGAATATTGGGCTTGGGCTCTCAGTCTTTTCCTTATTGAGGTCTCAAAATTATTAATGGGCTTTCAAATTTTCGATATGGGCTTGGGCTCTCTAGAGGTCCAAATTTCTACCAAACTCGTTGGATTTTTCTTATTGGTACTCACTTGGGGGAGAATCCAAGTTCAGTTTACCCAGAAAATGAAATATCCCAAAATTGAAACTCCAAGCAAATAATGGAACCGATATAGTGAATAAGCATAGAAAAGAGAAAGATATGGAAGTCTTTTCAGCCCAAACAGTTCAATGCATATATCATAAAGACCGTTCACACTTAAGCGACAATGTCGAGTAAGTGTGCTCGGTACAAACTACGAACTACAAACTACAAACTAAAACACACCGCACAGTAAATACAAACACCTGCGCTCTCTGCTAAAACCTGTACATTCAGAGACCTTCCATGAAAACCCAACAACTTCAAAAACTTCTTCACACTTTCACTCCTATCCTCTCTGCAACCTGCTTCACCAAAGAAAGAACAAAAAGAAGAGCCAGAATGTCAATACAAGAAACCGGTGACGACGACGAGGAGAATGATATTAGAATATCAATACAAGCCATGGAGAAAGGCAGTAAGTCAATTAACTTGGACAGTGATATTGAAGACAGATCAATGAAAGCAAACTACATCATATGGTAGGTTATTTCCTTCTACAGTAATTAATTTGGATCATACCTCTCTGAAGGAGTGTACATCACTTCCCCAAAGCCATGCATCACAACCGGCATCTCTTGCACCCCATACGTCATTTCTACGATCATCCCCAACATGTAAGGCTTCCTCAGGTCTCACTCCCAACAATTCACAGGCTTTTAGGAATATCGTCGGATTAGGCTTCTCAGCTTCAACCTGTTACGAAGAACAACTGATGTAATTTCATATGTACATGTGAAAATAAAGAAGTTTATAACCAAGTCATGTCCCGGTAGTAGCTATGACAATGGTGAATACAGAGGCTATTAAACCTAGCTCATGAAATACACATGAAAAAAAAAGGAAGAGCAAGCAGCAAAAACACATAAACGAAATCTCAACAGAACCAATGAAAAGGGGTGAATAACTCACTTCAGCTGACACTGCTACAGCGTCAAACCAGTGATCACATTTCAAAGCCCGCAAAAGAGGCCTCAACCGAGTGTCGAAGTTTGACACAATAGCTATCTTTACACCTGCTTGTCTAAGAGCTTTAAAGACTCTCTCAGCATCAGGATCACAAAGGTGCCAAGCCTGCAAATCAGAACAAAAGATCATAACAATAAGAACAAAATCATCACAAACAGTAGAAACGCCAGAGGGAAAAGCGGCTGCCAAAAATTCTAACCTTATTAGTCGTATAGTAATTGTAGAGTTCTTCAAAGTACTGAGAATCTGAACAGCCCGTGGAAGAACTGACGATATATTGCCAAAAGGGTTTCCCGTCACTCACATATCTGCAAAGTTCCATCAAAGCAGTTACTTCCATCACGCCATTAATTGTAATGAAATTGAAGAAGAATTAAAAACTTTCACTGTCTCTGGATCTGTCATACAAGACAGTCCTCAAAATCAACAAATGAATAAAGGAAACATGTTTGGATTAAACATGTTTCTTAATCATTTCCCCAGGACAAAACAAAATCTTTAATGTTATGCTCATAGTAAACCAAGATCTCACTAGATCATCAACGAGCAAGCAATTGCTCCAATAAAAAAGAACAGAAGAAAAAAGGTGGTAGTTTTAAGGCTGATTTACAATTAGTAAAGATATTTAGACCAATTTAATATTTGGATTGACCAAGAAACAGAGGCCATGACAATCAATTCTGATTAAAATTTAAAGGTTTAAGTCCACTTAATTCTGACAAAAGCACTTTACAAAACTGAATAATCTACTGGGTGGCCACAAGCATAAAGCTAGAATTATAATGGCCAGTGACCTAATTGTGCCAAAAAAATCATTAAATACACAATATTTTCCTTGAAATTGCCCTGATTAGGCCAAATAATTTTCTTCTAAACTATAAACCCAAATGGCACATGCACTTCAATGAACAGTTATTCACCTAAAAAACAATATAAATGCTTCTTAATTATACGTTCGAGTTGATGTAGTCAACCATTAAATGGTCTTTTAGACAGTGTGGAGAGATGCAAGAGACTTTTCTTTCACAGAACATAAGGTCTACGAGATCCATCCAGACAAGATTAAGGATAATAAATACAAAATTAGTCATAGTAAACTGAAATTCGAAGACAGTCCGAAAGAAAAACCCAGAGAATCGAATGAGAAAAGTGGACCTGAGGCGAGATCCTCCCCAAGGCTTCTCGTAAGCCCTTCTGTATCGATTAAGAATCTCCCCTTCCGAGTAGTTCACACCATACTTCTCACCTATTTCCCTATATATCTGTAACAAAATCCACAAAACATATCGGAAAAATTTAACAAACTGCAACACCGAAATTGAAAACGAAATTCGAGAGAGAGAGAGAGAGAGAGAGAGAGAGAGGGAGACCTGAGCCATGGGCTGAGAAGGGACAACAAGAGTGCCAACAGCATCAACAAGCAAAGCCTTGTGAGTGATTTCGCCATAGAGAGACCTCCGATAGTCCTCGTAATCCTTGACACCCAAGATTTCAAACCCCATAGCTCTGGAACCTAGGGCGTCGTGCTCCACGGAAGCGACAGCAGAGGATGCAAATGAACGCCCGAACCCTCCCAGCGGGTGGAGACGATCAACCGGCTGTACTCCATTGGAGAAAAACGGAGACCTAGAAAGGAAATTCTTATGAGAGAGAGTAGAGAGGACCCTGGAAATCTTGGTTCTAGCGGAAATTAGCGCCATTGTCGAGCTTCATTTGAGTGCAAGCTTCCACAGAGCTCTGCTTCGTATCGCGATTCGTTCGGCTGCGAAATGGAAAGTGTTTCAGAAGTTTTTCGAGTGGCTTAAATAAGACGCCTGCTAAAGAAGGAAATGACGATCCTCGTTATGCGGAGTTTCCCAATTTGCCCTTCAACATTCACGTTATTACCACGATTTAATAAATGGTACCACTACCAATTATCATGTAAAATATTTGTAATATTTTAATTAAGTTTGTTTAATGATTGATTTTATTATTAAAAAAAAAAATATAAAATTGACTTTTCTACTCAAAAGGGACATTTTTTAGTCATATAATTAGGTAAACAATTTATTTAAAGGCAACAATAATAAAAATAAAAACAAGCTTGGCCACAAGATTTTAAAATGGCTCCATATTGTCCTTCACTCTTTGAACTATTAATTATAGATTCGCTCGATGCCTAGACCACTCTCAAAGTGTGAACCTTAATCTTCAATTTCAAAAATTAAGTTTTGATTATCACTTGTGTAACCCCACATCGGTTGAAGAGGGGAACAAAGCATTTCCGGTGAAAAAAAACCTCTCCCCAAAAGATACATTTTAAAAACTATGGGACTAACGATAATACGTAACGGCCCAAAGCGGATAATATTTTCTAGCAATGGGTTTGAGCTGTTACAAATAATATTAAAAACAGACATCGGGTTGTGTGCCAATAAAGACGCTAGGTCTCCAGGGGGGTGGATTGTGAGATCTAACATCAGTTATAAAGAAGAACGAAGCATGAGTTTGGGCTGGTACAAATAATATCAAAACTAAACACTGAGTAGACAGTGTGCCAATAAGGACACTGGGTCTTTAGGGGGGTGGATTGTGAGATCTAACATCGGTTATAGAGAAGAATGAAACATGGGTTTGGACTATTACAAATGATATCAGAACTAAACATTGAGGGGGCAGTGTGCCAATAACGACACTGAAACTCCAAGGGGGTGGATTGTGAGGTCTAATATCGATGGTAGAGGAGAACAAAGCATAGGTTTAGCCAGTACAAATGATATCAGAATCAGACACTAGACAGTGTGCCAACGAGGATGTTAGCCTCAAAACGGGTAGAAGGTAAAAACTTCTTCTTAAGAGATGTGAGACAATATCATTATTTACCATTTAGGAGACTAAAGTGTATGCGGTAAATACTTGAGTGGCCTAAAAATGGAAATTTAAAGGCAAAAAAGAGTATTGATTCTAAGTGATGGATTCTATTATGATTGAAGGAGAAATGGACAAGGACAGATCATCCAGCCATTTTCTTCGCCATTCCATTTGATTATGAACGTCTCAGTCACCGGAGAGATGGCGAGGTAGGCTTGTAATTAAGCTAAAATCCCGTCCCTTTAACTCAATATTATTCAGCCAGCTGTTGAACGCGACAGATCAGACTCGATTACGTGGCAGCCCATGTAGGTTGTTGGGTCCCACGTCATCAGTTTGCCCCATATTTCATTCACAATATTTCCTTCCCCATACTTGAATTAAAATAATGTATTTATTTCTATACTTTTATTATATAATAATTTAGCATGTTTTAATCTAAAATGTATAATTTTTAAATCGATGACATCTGCATTTTTTTTTTTTATGTGATACAAATTATTGTTCAAACTTAGTATTATTATTATTATTTTTGGTATTTTTAGAAAAATAAATATAATTGTGATGACCAATTGTTTATTCATTTTTGGTATTTTATTTGTGAGTTTGTTAGCTTAGTTTTTATTTTTCTATTTTTGACCATGGAATCATTTTAAGATTAATTCCCACTGTGTTATAAATATATATATATTTATTAATTTAAGGTTTCACGAACAAAAAAGATAGTACAAAAGAGTTGGATTAATCATGTTCTTCTAATTATTTTCATTTTCGTTTTGAAATGAGATTTAATATTTTTTTAAAACAATTAAAAAAAAAGGAAGGAAATGAAAATAAGGAAAGTTGAGTGGGTGAAAGTGGAAACAGGGAGATAAAATGTGGGCATGGATTGGAAGTTGATAGAAAAAGAAGGATGAAATTGCAATAAAGAAGAGAACAAAATTTGTGGCCAAGCGAAGGCGTAAAGGAAAACGAGGGTTTCAATGTCACCAACGAACACATAAAATAGACCACTTATCAAATCCAATGGGCCTCAAATGGTTTATATTCACAAGCTCAATGGCCCCTACTTTTCCCTTCAAATAAGTAAGGTTTTTGTGATAAAGATTCTCTTAACTTTGTGACCACATATCACCATGTCCTATTGCTTTCTTCTACACCGCCCAAAATCAATTCTAATTTCAAGTCGAAAAGAAGCGACCAAGATAGAATTTGATTGGGAGTAAAAGTCGTCTAAACATGTGAGTCATTCAATTAATCTTGACCCAAGTATGTAATGTTAAAGTAGGGAGATACAGTTAATAATTTATGTGAATCATCCAAAAGAAGCTCAATTAAAGTTCAACTCATGTCAATGGTCACGTGACTCGAGATTATCCAACCCAAACTATAAGAACGGTTGTGTTAAATTTTTTGGGCAAAGAAAATAGGATCTACACCTCAACTCAAACATGCCGAATTGAATTCTGATCTCTATTCAAGTCATTAAATTGGTCTAAAAATTTCAAACCCACAGACCACTATCATGGAGATTTGAAATTCGAATTACAGGACTTGACCTCATCTACCTATTGAATATACCGTATGAGTCATATTCATTTATTTAGATAAACTTGACCTTTAGGTGGATTCACACCTTGTGGTGAGCTTGAGATATTTTTTAACTTGCGGTGGAGAAGCAAATCCACCATATATGATATGGCTGATATTCATTCAAACAAATATGTTATTAATTCTATCAGACTAAGCTCATGCCAGTCCAAAAAATAATCTTAAACACCGTATAAATACAGCATGAACCTAAGGCCAAAAGTAAGTTACATGGGGAAACCTCTTCAAAATTTCTTTTCCTTTTGTCATCCTTGCAAACTGCCACAATCACATCCTTGGAGCTGCATCAACCATAATAAAAATGTCAAATATTATTGTACAAAAAATATAAATAGCTGCACACAAAAAATATAAAAAGACTGAGCAGCAACTCAAACAGAAACAGAAATATAGAAAATGTAATGTAACAGCCCAGATCCACTACTAGTAGGATATTGTCCTCTTTAGTCCTCTTTGGGTTTCCCTTTCGAACTTCCCCTCAAGGCTTTAAAACGCATCTTTCAGAGTTACACAGCAGAACCCGTGCTCATCCAGATATTGTCCTCTTTAGGCTTTCCCATCCGGGCTTCACCTCAAGGTTTTTGGGTTTTCCCTTATGGGCTTCCAAATTAGGCATCTACCAAGAGAAGGTTTCCACACCCTTATAAAGGGTGTTTTGTTCTCCTCCCTAACAGATGTGGGACATCACAGAAAGAAAGACCCATTCATTATCACCTCCATGTTAGAAATAAGATAGATCAAAGGACCATATGAATTCAATCGTTGGGTCGAATGACCGAACAAGAACTTGAATAATCCTTCCATCATTCTATATGCACTTGTGCACAAATAAGAAACCAAGTACATTAACATTTATTATATGGGTTAGACATGTTTAGCCTACCTCCTCCCATTGTTGCTTCAGGCAACCGCTCAATTGAATACTGATGTCGGGTTATGTACATGATTGGTACACCAGGAATCTGCAATAAAATAAACAAGTTACTGCATCTAACTATATTGCAAACTATTATGGTCGGATTATATCTTTTCATTATACCTTACGAATCCTACGCTTCAAATCTCTGTCACAAGTGGCAACGATATAACACTTATGCTGCACATAAACAAACCTTCTGTTAAAAAGATACCAAAACAGTGAGAGAAGTATTTTAGCTCACTATCAACACTTCAATTTCAAAACAATAACTCATCCCTTTTAGGTGCCTGATTCTTCCTTGGCTTTTTTGTACCCTTTAATCTGATAACTTAATACAGTGTTGGTTATCTTTTTTTAAGAAATGTTGACTAGCTTACAAATATAATAACCATATTATAAGTCTGTGCCTAAATATGTGCTACTTACTTTATGAAGATAAACTTATTGAAGAGAGCTACGATTTAAACTGGTTTTCTATGTATTACATGTATAACACTGAACAAACATGAAATCGGAAAACTCATCGTTTATGAACACGATCATGTGCAAAAAGCTTTCAGTCTCACCTGAGTCACCCTTTCGACAAGGCAATCATCAGCATAGGTTCCTTTATGAGTACAGGGTAGTCTCTCAAATCGTGGGTCCTTAGCTATTCTGCTCGAGCCCAAAAATACTAATCAGTACCAACAAGAGAGATGCAAAAGAAGGAAACAAGCATTGATCTTTAAGAAAAATACATTTACAAAAGTACCAAGAAAGAGAACACCAAAGACGAACCAAGAATATAATATTGTTTCCAAAGAATCCTATCGCCATGAAAGTATATGAAAACCTTATTTTATTTCTTTCCATTCATAATGTGCAAAATTAAGCTTTTACCGTGTTTGTCCAAAGATTTTGGCTTTACTTCCAAAAATGTTGTTGAGGGAGGAGCTGTTTATTTCAGATTCTTGCTCAAATCAAGGGTAAAGCTAAGACCTTTTCTAAAAGACAAATAAAGATAAGACTGCTTGGATTAACATTGAACCAGAAATTTCTTGAGAAACTGTCAAGGAGAGTAATAAAAAAAGAAAGTTGCTTCTTACAGGTAGCCAATCATAACACTAAATTTTTCATAGATTTTTTTTTTTTTTTTTTCATGATCTTCAATCAACAATTTGATTAGTGCTGGCATTCGAAATTATAAAAAGTTAAAGACCAGATGCGCACACAATATCAACTAACTCTAGCCAATCTCAAAAAGCATCTGAATGTGAACATACATGTGTATAGTACCCAAAAATGAGAACATAGAAAATTCATCTTCTGAAATATCACAAATTAAACATGAATTTACCTAACAGCAACGCGATACTTGAGAACATAGAAAATTCATCTTCTGAAATATTACAAATTAAACATGAATTTACCTAAGAGCAACGCGATACTTCTGACCTAATCGCTCAAGTTCAGCCATCACGCAATCTGTTATACAAGGGGTGCCTATAACACGATCACAAGTAAGCACAAATGTCAGCTGATTATCACTTCTCATATTTCAAATTATAATAAAAAAATTCTGTAAGTGCAACTTACATTTTGCATACAGACAATCCATCATTCCCTTCTCCAAGTCCAACTGCACCAGAAAGAAAAGAAGAAGAAAACCACTTCAATTCAATTCAATTCAAACAATCCACAAGTTATATCCATAATAAAATGAGCTTTACATATCGAAATCAGACAGTTATAAAAATTTGAAGCACTCACTTTGTTTTGAATGGAGAAATTGATGAAATTTGTATCCACCAAAACCCGATAAGGAGGCCCCAATGCAGTGTTGTATTTGAAGAAAAGTGCTGAAGGAACATTTGGACTGAATTAACAACAATGCGAGCATGAATTAGTCATAGACAACGAGTAGAAAAAATTATTAATACAGAGCACATAACAGTGAAGGAACATTTGGACTGAATTAATAACAATGCAAGCATGAATTAGTGATAGACACCGAGAAGAAAAAATTATTAATACAGAGCACATAACAGTGAAGGAACATTTGGACTGAATTAATAACAATGCAAGCATGAATTAGTAATAGACATCGAGTAGAAAAAATCAATAATACAGAGCACATAACAGTCAGCTCAAAAGGTTCCTTACATGTTTCTCGGGAGATTTTCTTTAGTAAGATCTTTCCTTTTTGGATTCAAGACCTCTTCCTTGTAGCTAAAAACAAAAAAGAAGAGAAAAATAAAAGATTGAAAGAAAATAGGATAAAGTTATCAATTCAAAAGAAAAAATAGAAGGCATACTTTTTAATCGCTTTAGAAGAGATCATCTTCTTCACGACTGCAAATTTGGGTCCTTTCTTGGCCCTCCCCATCTCGATGTATTTTGAATGGATTAATCTGAGGAGGAGTTCAATTCAATTAAACTCATTGTCTTCTCCCCAACTATAATCTATGAATATACAAATATGATTACAAGAGAATTGGATAATAGGATAGATTACTCCCACTAATTATCTAATAAACATAAAAGGGAGATTTTAGAAAATTCATGGTCTCAGAACAACTCTGTTTCCAGAAGAAACCAAAGAGATACAAAGATGATCGAAGTTTATTCACAGACATGCAACAAATCAACAGTAAGTCCCAATTTAATTTGCCGCAAGCTTCTTTCTTCTTTTTAATATTAGGGTATTGTCATTTAAAAAATATATATAAAAACAATTAAGAGGAGATTTGGAGAATACCAATAACAACGATATAGTTGAAAATCAGTACAAGCCCGCTGGAGAGAGGCTGCGGCAGAAGGGAAGACGATGGCGATGGCGATGGCGATGGCGACGGCGACGGCGGCGGTGGCGACAGGAAAGGGAGAATAAGTGGAAACCGCTGGTAGAGAGGCTGCGGCAGCAGGGAAGACGACGGCGGCTGCAACAACCGGAGAGAGGCGGCGGCGACACGAGAGGGAGAATGAGAGGGAGTGGTGAAGAACAAGGGCGCGCAGAGTGAAGACGATGGGTTTAGGTTATGCCTCCTCCTTATATATTTATTATTTTACAGCTTTTTTTTTTCCTTTTATTTAGTTATATCTTTATTTATTTGATGAGATTTCAAATTTTAAAATTCAAAATATTATCATTCACATTTAAAAATTAATTAACCTTAATTTTCTTATATCTATATATTTAAAAATTTATATCTCTCAAACGAGCCGTATAAAGTTAATTAATTTAATTAATTAATGTTCCTTAATCATTTTAATATATTTAATTAATAACTAATTATGAATATAAATATATCATTATATTTAGAAAATTTTTAAAATATTAATATTCTACCATTAATTTTTAAAAATTTATATTTATTTTCTCACATTTATTAAGAACAAATTTAACTCTTAATTAAATTTCAAAAACAATAAATAAATTTTAATTGTGACACCATTTTTTTTATAAAAATATAAATCAATTCATAAAGCAATACATAAAAAAAAATCTATAAATAATACTTTTGTGTTGTTTTTTATATCAATGGATCTCCCGTATACCGTAACTAATGAGCCAGAGTATTCGTAGATTAGGTTAGTCACATGAATCTCTCATATACTGTAACTAATGAGCCAGACTCGAATATTCGTAGATTAGGTTGAATTGGGTTCGGACATTTTTTAGTTGAGTTGGCTCACGTTATTTGAATGATTTATATTCATCTTTTTTAAATAAAATTAAAATGTTAATCCGTAAAACGTGTATTAAAATAAGGTTTTTATTTATTTAAACAAAATTCAACTCAGATAAATTAATCACACAACTGAGTAAATAATGAGTATATCAGAAACATTTAATTCATTCAAGAAATCTCTAAATATTAGCATAAAAATGAAAAGGCTCCTAAGTCGAAAGATATGCATTAGAAATCAAATAATGTTTTAGTTTTTGAGGATGTGAGAGGGAGGAGGAAGAAACGCCGTCGAAATAGAAGCTCCAACCACCGTCTTGTTCATAGCCAAGGACGCCGGCGATGCTTTGGGTTCGTCCACCGACTGCTCACCCTTTTCATCTTCAACTGTTCGGCTAAGCGGCAGCGTAGTCAACATTTTAACGGAAAAAGCGATTCAAAACCCAAATATATTAACCAAAAGTTAGATGAACAAGAACTTATACTTCTTCCCACGCTTTTTTACGATCTTCTACACAAAAGTTACTCTATTTCGAAAAGGAAAACTATAATCACGAGAAACAAGAGCGAACTATTTATTCGAACGACGAACGGCTCTACTTCGATTCATAAACGCCCACAAACGGCACTAGAACCGACCCAAACCACAGCTTCCCATCCTTCTCTTCCACTTCACTAATGAACTTCAAAGTTTTCCCTTCACAATCTTCCAATATCTCCAAAACCTTTCCTTCCTCACTCAACCTAACAGCAGTGGCATGAGCCTTCCCTCCCACCACCAACGCATGCAATTGCTTGAAGTCTAAAGGAAGCTTCAACAGCAGCTTCCCAAGCCAAGAGGTTGAAGCAACCAAGTTCCCAACAATTCCCTTTTTGGAATGCAGAGCAACCCAATATTCGCCTTTGGAATTCCTTCTAATGTTGTCGGGAAAGCCCGGAAGCTGAGCGAGGACATCCAAATTTCCTGTTTTAGAGCCTTGAAGCCAATATCTGAGGATCCTGCCGGAGGTGGACTCAGCAACAAGCACATGGGAATGGTCCTTGCTTAGCTGAACTCCATTGGTAAAAGCAAGGCCTTGTAGTAAAACCGTAACTTGTTTGCTAGCTCGGTGGTACTTAAGTAACCTTCCTGTTCTATCTCCGCTCAAGATTGATGCCATGAACTGCCTGCAAGTATACAACATTCACTTAAACCAAAGTTTAATGATAATACCATAGCGAGTTAATAGACGCCGTTCCTGTTTCAAACATAATGAAGTGTTCCGTTAAAATAGAGATAACTAATGTACATCGGTTGAAGAGGGGAACAAAATATTCTTTGTAAGGGTGTGGAAACCTCTTCCTATCAAATGCGTTTTAAAACATTGAGGAGGAGCCTAAAAGGGAAAGACATGTTGGGCCTCGAAGGGGGTGGATAGTGAGATCCCACGTCAGTTGGAGAGGGGATCGAAACATTCTTTATAAAGGTGTGGAAACCTCTCCCTAGTAGACGTATTTTAAAACATTGAGGGGAAGCGCAAAAGAAAAAGTCTAGAGAGAACAATATCCGTTAGTGGTGGGTTTGAGCGGTTACAACCAATGACATGAGATAATATCAACTCATCTGAACATAACATAGAAAACTCAGGAACCAGAAGAACAACTAGTTTATGTTCATCAAATGGTTTTTTTTCAGCAGATTTTCTTCTCTAAGATCAGTTGCTAAAACGAGGCATGAATATGATTTTGAGTCTGTATTACCTTCTTTGGAAAACTGTGCTACTGTCAGTGAAGTATATGGTATCACTGTCCTCATCAATATCAAGATCATTTGTGAAGCGAAGTGGGATGCCTTCAAATTCACTCACAAGTTTTGTTGCCAAGCCTCCACCAGGTCCCACTACATGAAGGCCGAGATAGGCGTCGGCGATGTAGAGATCGCCAGTTATCTTATCAAAACGTAGTCCCAATGGCCTCCCACATATATGCTCCAATTCAAGTGCAAATGGCCTAACACACTCACTCCTTCAACAACATAAAACCAAACCAATTATCAGATGAACCTGAAAAATGAATAACATTTGCCAAACAATCATAAGCAGAGTCTTGGAAAGCTAGTAAATATTCTTCTCTTTAGGTTTTTTCTTCTTAGCTCTCCTAAAGGTTTTTAAATACGTATGCTAGGATAGGTTTCCACACTCTTATAAAAAATGTTTCGTTTTCCTCCCCAATCGATGTGGGATCTCATAATCCGCCCTCCTTCGAGACCCAGCATCCTCGATGGCACTTGTTCCCCTCTCGATATGGGATCCTCCAATCCTATGTTGAGGAACGAGTGCCAACAAGGACGTTGGGTGTCGAAGGGGGTGGAATGTGAGATCACACATCTGTTGGAGATAGTAACGAAACATTTTTTATAAAGGTGTGGAAAACTCTCCCTAAAAGAGACATTTTAAAAACTTTGAGAGAAAGCTTGAAAGAGAAAACCCAAACTAGACAATATAAGCTTAATCAGTCGGCAAAAACTTGATATCCAACCATAAGGGCACCAAAGTTAGCTGCCTCTGCCCCCAACTCCTCCTGATATGGGCGTTATGGCAAAGAACAAGAAGAATCCAAAGACCAGGTCCACGCAGGAGAATTTGACAATCAATTCTCCAAACCAAGCAATCTTAAAACCATACATTAATGCATCAATCTATATATATATATACTCACAATTTTTAAGGGAAAAACTTATGATTAATCAGCCATCTCCAAAATATTTCATATAATAACAAAATTCAACAATGATCATAATACAGAACACAAGTTGCAGCCAAGCAGCACCATTCCATTCCACGATCATATTACAGAACATCCAAAATGACAAGATTATACCTCTGAGAGCTAGTGACAGCGTAATCAATCCAGCCACGGCCATCGCCTTGCCACTTGAGAATCCGGCCATCAGCGACGCCAGTATAGGGGCCTTCTCCATTCGGATCAAAAACCAGGCTCTCCGGTCCGATTGCTCCGGTGACTGGGATGACGGTGGCGGAATGAAGATAGTCGTGGGTTCCTGGAATCTGCGGCGGCTCAAATACCTGATTTAGCTTGAGAAAAGGGATTTGGAGCGAGAAGAGGATGGCAACGACGGCTGCAAACGTCGCCACCGTCAATGTAAACATAAAATTCATGTGTTCTTCCTTTGCTGAAATGGGAATGGGTGGAGTGGAAAGACGGCCTCTAGAACTCTGTCAGTGGTGAAAAGATTGCTTCCCATATTCTATTTTGATATCATACTTTCTAACCACCTTTATTCTACTTTCAACCCCACATTGATGGGTGCATTATAATATTTCATCTCAATCGTTCCAAATCCGACACCTCATTATCCCGACATTCTCATATAATATGACATTTCTTGTCTAAGATTCAAAACCCGACACCTCGTGGTCTCGACATTCTCGTATGACATCACATCTCATGTCTAACATACATATGTTGTCTACTCGTCTAACAGTGTTTATAAAATTAAAAATTATTTTCACGAATTATTTCATCACGCTTCGTCGTTACTCACACAAGTATTTCGAATATAATCTCGATTCATTCATATATCATTTCATTACTTACACCAAATTTGAACTTCCAGCTCTAAGAAAAAATAAATAAATAAATAAATAAATGGTATTGTATTAAAATATAATTTTTAAAAAGAAAATTAATATTTATGTTGATGGGCAAATTAGGAACCTTTCCAAATTGGAATCACTTTTTTGATTTGATTTTATGAGTTGATAAAAGATAATTTGATGCCAATGCTTTTACATTTAGAGAGGATGCTTTTATAATATTTCATTTAATAAATAAAGTTTACTTTTTAAAACAAATTTAGATAAAAACATATATTTCCATTAATAATAATAAATTTAATTTTATAAAAAAAAAAAATTTATTATTATTATTTTTTTAGAATTAATCGATTGGATTGTAACGTTTTTATATTAATAAAATTTTAAAAAAAATTATGGGAATTTTAGAGATTGGATTTAAATAATTGGCTACCATCTTTAATATGGGCCTTACAATGAAAGGAAAAGTCAGTATATGGGCCACCGTTAAAAGCCCAAAAAGGGTGAAGTTTGCTAAATTGCAACTTTAGTCCTCAACTTTTTCAGTTATTGTAAAATAGATCTCTATAAATATTTAATAATTTTTTTGAAGCTTAAAAGGTGTAGTTTCTAAAATTTTAAATTCAATTCATTATGAACGTAATTGAAAGTTTATATCATATTCGACTCAGTAATTATGTCTAATAAATCGGTATTTTAAAAAATGTTTATTATGGAGAGACCTATTATATACAAATTAAAATGATCTGAAACGCTATTTACGAAATTGATTAAGAAAGTAATTCAAATTTAAAGAACGATCCAGCCTCATCCAAAACCATACCATATCTCAAATATTAAGAAAAGGTATGATTTAGAACATAAAAGTTGGGATTTTGATATTGATTTGGTGACTCCAAGTGGTTTCCAAAGGGTATTGGGAATATTATATTTTTACCAATTTTATACTCATTTTCCAATGGATTTGAAAGATTTTAGATCTTAAAAGATGAAGAAATGTTTAGTTCTTTCGAGTTCGTTCGTCCCGATCTTAAAATCTCCATCTAAATAGATTATATCGGACGATTTTGAGAGCTTCAACGTAGCTAAAAATATAATTTTTCTTCTATCAAAGTTTTAAAACGCATCTATTAGGGAGAAGTTTCTGCACTATTTATAAAGAATGTGGTCTCTCAATCCACCCCTTGGAGGTCAGCGAGTTAGTGACTCATTGCCCAATGTATAGCTTGGATACCATATGTAATATTGTGGTGTCTCACATTGGTTGGGAGGAAAACAAACCACCATTTATAAGGATGTGGAAATCTTCCATAGCAAACACGTTTTAAAGCCTTTAGGGGAAGCCTAAAAAGGACAATATCTGCTAGTGGTGGATTTTGGGCGTTATAAATGGTATCAGAGCCAGACACCAGACGATGTGCTAGCCTTCTCGCTGTTCCCCAAAGGGGTAGACACAAGGGGGTGGATTTTGAGGAAGGAAAGAGCGCCAGCGAGGATGTTAGACCTTGAAACCTTCTCCTAGCTAGCAGACGCGTTTTAAAGCCTTGAGGGGAAGCGCTCAAAAGGGAAAGTCCAAAGAAGACAATATCTGCTAGCGGTGGATCCGACCCTATGTTGAAAGGACAGTATATGCTTTCGTTCCATAGTTATTTGAATAGATATAATTAAAAAGAAATTAATTTATAATTTTGTAAAAGTAAAATATAATCGGAAGATATTATTATTATTATTATTATCTAATAACGTGCACTCTAAATAAATAAAATGGGTTTTGAGTTTCCATGTGAAAGCATTAGACTTATGCTTTTATTATTTAATGTAAGAATTAAAATAATAATTAAAGAAACATGGAGAAAAGCTTGTTCATTAGTGGTAAAATTATAATATTAATATCATAATTATATTTTAAACATATGGGATTACAAATTCATTAAAAAATTTGATACTCCTTGATTTCATGGTGTCACCTACATAATAATAATAATAATAATAATAATAATAATAATAATAATAATAATAATAATAATAATAATAATAATAATGGCTTGATTTAATGTAGACCTATACACGAGGGTCGGGTTGAAAAAATCTTTTAAACCAATTCGAAATTTTAAATTGATTAGGTTGATAACTCGAGTACTCAAGTAGAGTTCATAACCAAACCGAATCTTCTATTTTTGGGTTGAATTGAGTTGTCGGGTTAATTTTTATTATTATTATTTAAAAATAATTTTAATTATTTACGATATATGTTATATTAATAACTAAAATTTTATAAAACTCAAATATCAAACATTATCGTTGATTAAAAAAATAAAAAAATCTTAATCTCGCTAATATATTAAAAAGTGATATGTTGGGTTGGGTTGAGTTGTAACCCTATTTTCGACTGACCTGATTTTGTAAAAATTCAATCCAATCTAAACGGAAAAAATTCAATTCAGCCGTTATGATTTGTCATTTTTTTGAAAAAATAATAAAACGTGAAATTATCGACATTGTATTACTATTCACATAAAAACGAGACGTTGGATCAATTATAATATAATAATTGATGATATTTGAAAGGGAAAAGAATGAGAAAGGCATGTGGGGGAGAGCATGAGAGATGCGTGGGCGAGGGATTGAGTGGTAATGTCACGTCTTCTATGTGATGCCTCTCATGCTTTTCGTTCGCCGTATCAATTTCATGACCTAAGTACATAATTTACTTTATTTTCAATAAATTATATTCGCATTCGCCGAAAACAAATTAGATTTTTAGGGATCGATATAAACATAAGAATAAATCGTCACGGTTATCATATAATAAGAAAATCGACGAAACATAAAAATATAGTTTATATACTTAATTTATAAGCTAAGACGGGATGGATTTAGTGACAAATTTTATTCAATACGATTAAATATTTATTGAAATAATTTGATCATTGTCTCAAACGAGAAGTCCACGAGCTATTAGTACAGTGATAGAGCATGTCCCTAGTATTTACGATTTTTGTACTCGGGATAAAATGATGCAACAATAATGGAATATAATATTTGGGGAGAAAAACTAAAATATTGTAATTGTATTTATAAGTATATTGTTAGATTGTTTTATTTGGTTATAATGTTTGGTAACAGTTAAATGTCACAATTTTCAAATCTTTCATCTTTAATGGGTGAATCTTGTGTGGGACCTACTTATATGTGAATAAGATGACTTCAAACTCCATGACAAAATTTATAAATTTTGATTTCATATTTGATTTATGTTTTATTTTTTATTTTTATTTTTCAAGTTGCCATAGATATTAAAATCAAATATTAAATTAATTATAATTAACTAATTTATTGATTCCAATACATATATATATATATATTATTTTTTTATTAAGATGTAAATTGTCAATTCATTTATTAATGTTTTTTTATTTAAAGGAACAAAAATAAAATATTAATTTTATTATGAATCTAGCATAATTTAGATAACATATTCAATTATTAACAAAAAATAATGATAAATTATAGCAAAATATAGAACTTGCGTTAATTAATTATAACAATTTAATTATTTGTAGGTTAGTGAGTGGATTGCTATGTTTATAGATAATTGTTTATAAATACGTAATCGATTTATACAAATAAATGGCTACTATATAAAATAATATACCAATACTACCATTATTAAAGTTAATCAAATTCTCAATGATTTTTTTTTTTTTTTTGGTACTTTTGGGCGGTACAATAGTATTAAAGCTAGACATCGGACGATGTGTTAGGCTTCTTATTGTTTTTCAAAGGGGGTAGACAGGAGGCGGTGTGCCAGTAAAGACGCTAGCCCCAAAAGGGATGGATTTGAGGGCGATCCCACATCGATTAGAAGAAGAAAAGAGTGTCAGTGAGGACACTGGACACTGAAGGGGTGGATTGTGATGTTCTCACATTGGGTAGGGAGAACAAACCACATCTATAAGAGTGTGAAAACCTTCCTCTAACAAAACGTGTTTTAAAGCCTTGAGCAGAAGCACGAAAGGGAAAGTCCAAAAAAGATAATATCTAATGGCATTATATATATATTCTTTTGAAAATGAAAATTCATCCTAGTATTATTTTGTATTCACATATATTCGTATTATAATAAATTAAATAAAATTTGAAAGATTACAAAAGATATTTAAAAATATTTGATAATATTTTTTTAACTTCCTATGTCAAAATGAAGGGGATGAAAATTATAATTTAATCGAAGAAAGAAAGAAAAAAAAGCATGGGATGAAAACAAAATTAATTAAAAAGTTAAAAGGGTGAAATCTTGAAACAAATCCCAATTCTTGTGTCCATTATAGAAAAAATAATAATAATTGAAGAAGCATGTCCCACTTCCCGATCACTTGGGAAGATATTGGGGACGATTCGTCTCATATATAAATAATAATAATAAATACTATTCTCCCCCTTTTCTTTTTCTTTTTCTTTTTTATTTTGTTGTTTTCTTATATATATATATATATATATCAATCGCTTGCCTTTCAATTCAAAAAAATAAAAAATAAAAAATAAAAAAATTCGGAAGATTTGCAACAAAATGCGGTCGGATCTTGCTTCGTGAGATGTTAATCGTGGTGGGTCATTTTTTCCCCCTCCTCCCTTCCTCTTAAAACCAACGCAAACCCACCAATTTCCCACTCTCTCTCTCTCTCTGATTCTGGATTTGGGGGCAATCATGGTTATGGCTGCCGATTCTCAGTTCCATGTTCTTGCCGTCGATGATAGCCTCATAGATAGGAAGCTCATCGAGAGGCTTCTCAAAACCTCCTCATATCAAGGTATTTCTATCTTCTTCCTTTTTTAATTTTGTATATTCCATATACAAAATCCAATTTCTGTTTGTGTAGGAATTGGTTTGGTGAATTCTTTGTTTGATTTGGTTTCTGTAGTTACTACGGTTGATTCAGGGAGTAAGGCCTTGGAATTTCTGGGTTTGATTGAAGAACATCAGCATACCAACTTCAAATCTCCTTCTTCTTCTTCTTCCTCTTCCAACATTCATCATCAGGTTATTCTATTTCGGATTTGGATTCGTTCTTTTTCATTCCATTTTCTTCTTCTGTTTCTGAAATTTTTTGAGTTTTTGTTTTCAGGAAGTGGAAGTGAATCTTATCATTACTGATTACTGTATGCCTGGGATGACTGGCTTCGATTTGCTCAAGAAAGTTAAGGTAAGAGGGAAAGAAAGAAATAAAGGAAGAAGTTCTATAGTTTCTTAGTTCTACTCGTTGTTGTTGCTGTTGTTCTTCTTCTTTCTCTCTCTCTTTTTTTTTTTTTTGGATTTTTCTGAAGAATGCGTTTGTCAACCCGCCACTTGTTTGAGGAAAATTCTCAGAGAATATTTTCTCACTAACTTTCTTTTGTTTCCTTTCTAGTCAATTAGATCTGTGTTATGCTGTTATTCTCAATACTTTTCCTGGAAAATCTGTTCTTCTTTGGAAACAAACAGAGAGACTAATTAGGAACTTGCCTAATCACTACTCCTGGAACTTTCCTGGAAAATCTGTTTTTCTCTGGAAACAAACAGAACTAGTTAGGAATTTGCCTAATCACTACTCCTAAAACTTTCCTGGAAAATCTGTTTTTCTCTGGAAACAAACAGAGAGACTAGTTAGGAATTTGCCTAATCACTACTCCTGAAACTTTCCTGGAAAATCTGTTTTTCTCTGGAAACAAACAGAGAGACAAGTTAGGAATCTGCCTAATCACTACTCCTGAAACTTTCCTGGAAAATCTGTTTTTCTCTGGAAACAAACAGAGAGACTAGTTAGGAATTTTTCTAATCACTACGTCTGGAACTTAACTGGAAAATCTGTTTTCCTTGAAAAACAAACAAACATAAACAGAGGACAAATGAATGGACGTAAATTTAACAATTTCTGTGAATTTGCAGGAATCGACGTCTCTTAGAAACATACCAGTGGTGATAATGTCATCCGAAAACTTACCTTCGAGAATCAGCAGGTAAGGAATCAAGAATCGATTTGCAATTTCTTCTTCAATGGATCGATCTCTGATATCGCTTGATCAGAAACTGATGTAATTGGATTTAATTGATGTTCGAAGCAGATGTTTAGAAGAAGGCGCGGAAGAGTTCTTCCTGAAGCCAGTTCGATTGTGCGATGTGAATAAACTGAAACCACATATAATGAAGACGAAATTCAAGGATCAAAATCAAGAAGAAGAAGAAGAAGAAGAAACAACAGAGACCGAATTCGAATCGATTGAAAAACAACAACAACAACAACAGATTCAAATGAACAGTAACAACAAGAGAAAGGCGGGGATGGATGAAGAAGGTGTGGGAGAGGACAGAAGAAGAAGAATAAGGTACAATAGCAATGGCGTCGCGACTGTGAATTGATGGTGTTGATTAATGGTGAGGCGCCATGCGAGAAATTGTACATAAAGGTTTCTGAAAATTAGCGGAAGTTTTTTTTCTTTTCTTTTTTATTATGGAGATTTGTTATACAAAAAAAATTCAATTTTTGTGTCTTCTAAATTTATATTTAATATATATTTTTTTATTTTTAAAAGTTTTAAATCGACAAAAATAAAATAAAATAAAATAAAAATAAAAATAAAGGTCGGATCCTTTTCTAAATAATTATATGTTTTTATTTATACTTTTAATTATTTTATAAACTAAAAAATATTTTAATTTTGTATTTAATATATTAAAAATATTATATTTGTTTGGTTAGATGATCTTTCAACAAAAATTTAAACAGTTTTAACGGATTAAATATGTTTATGACAATGAGATAAATAAGGAGTTGATATGCGCGTTCTTCTAAACATCTGTAGATTTTTAATTGCCATAATTTACCCGACAAAGACACGAGTAATAGATTGTTGATATACGCGGAGACATGTACTTTAGTGAGAGGAGCATGGATTAATAGTTTTTTTTCGTTATTTTCTGTCGGACGACAATGGGCTATACATCATTTTATAGTGGATTTGCGAATTATTGGGCCGAGTTGGATTTGAACCAGCATAGACATATAGTCCGTCCTCATTAACCGCTCGGACATCGACCTGGGAAGAATAAATCCAATATTTCTTAAAAAAAATATAAAATGTGGAATTTTTTAAAAAAGTTTAAAGGGGTTTTTATAAAATTTTGAAAAAGTCTTATGAGGGTAAAACTGGAATTTCAATGTAATTTCATAAATCGTCCAAGTTTCGATCATGCGAGGCCGTGGCCATTGATTTTATCCAATTGGGTGTTAGGTGGGCCCGGTTTGCTCATTTCCACGTGGAAAAGCTGTACGTTTTTCATTTAAAAAATACAGCTTGGATATAAATGTATAAATAAATAAATAAATAATAATAATAATAATAATAAAAGCTTGGCCAAAATATGAAAACTATTACCGATGAATGGAATCGAAACCAGAGGAAGAGGCGATCAAAGCACACCCAAAAAAAGCTAAGAATAAATAAATTCATTCATCAAAATCTTCATTTTTACTCCTCCAATTCCTTCATCACTTTCTCTCTCTCTCTCCCCGTTTCTGATTCTTCCTCCTATGAACTTCCCTCCAACTTGTTTCTCCTCTTCCAATCCGATTCAGGTATGATCTCCACCGACTCTGAAACTGGAGTTCTTAATTTTCGCCGAATTTACTTTTTGATTTTTGCTTCTTCTTCTTCTTCTTCTTCTTCTTCTTCTTGCGATTTTATTTCCGCTTCTGTTTATCATCGCCACTTGTTCGTTTATTTTTCCCAGTTTGGAACTCTTTTAGGGTTTTTCCTCTCCCTGTTTTAAGTTTTATGGTTGTTGGACGCCATTGAGGTGGAATCGTTGAGGAACGATGTGATTTTTCGACTATGACCTTCGTGATAGTTTTTTCTGTTGACTGTGGACGCTCGTTTTAATTTTTTTGGAGTTATGGTTGTTTGATTTTTATTGCCATCATTTTTGCGAGGGGATTTTTAGACCACTGGAAGAATGTTCACGCATGCGGAATTAACCGCAAATCTTGTGCATCACGGTTTCAGGTCGAGGGTCGAATGTATTAAAAAAAAACAAAGAAAAGGATATTGGATGTCCGAATCATTATTTGATAGGGTCAGGTGATCAACATGAATAACAGGGTTTGGTGTAATTTGTTGTCTTGAGAACCTTGTGGTCTAGGTTTAAGGTTGTTCTGAATAGTTCCTTTTTTTGTTTTGTTTGGTATTATTTTTGTTACCGAATTCAAGGATTTCACTTTATTGATTTGCATCGTTGGATTGGATTGTGTCCATAATACGATATTGTTCATAATACATCCTTGTCAGTTTAACGCAAGCCATTATATCATTCCTCTGCTAAAAATAAAAAGTTTTCTTCAAGATTTTCTTTTGGATGATGCCCCTACAAAATAATAATGGGATTCTCAGGGTTGAGAGGTCGTGTGTTGAGGCTTGTGAGGGGGTGAGGTTTAATGGTCTTAGGCGGACTTGGATTACTAGGTCTTTTTGTAATTATGATATTGTTTGATTTTGTTGAATTAGAGTCTGTTTCTGTAGTTAGTTCTTGAAGTCCCTTTTGTTTGATTTTGTTGAATTAGAGTTTATTCTTTCAATTTTTTCTCAATGAATTTTTGGTTTATCACCTGAAAGAAAGATAGCCAACATGCAGACAGTGTGGACATGAGAGAAAATAGTAATGAAAAGTTAAGGAGCAGTGCAAGAAAACTCTGGAATATGTGAAGTATTTCTTGATGATTCCACATAGGACAAGTATTATACCTTCTTCCAAAATATTTATTTTTCTGATTATTTAATTTTAACCCAGAATTTATTCCTCCAGTCAACTTTTCAACAGTATTCCCTTTGAGTGAAGAATATTCCCTGATGCATGACATGATAGATTTGTTCTTTCATTTCACGTGTACTTATTTTACACTTTTTGACGTGAACCTTGATTATATTTTCCTTTTGGTTTTGTCATTCAACTTATTTGATGCATTGAACAGCCTGCCTTGGTCCCATACTATCCATCTCCAGTAATTTGTATTATTCAGAATCTGTAGTAGAGGAAAGTGGTGGATAATCAATAAGAATGTCGAGCGGATCAATGAGAAGAGTTTCGCGCCAAGATATCCAACTGGTAAGCTGACGTGTTCTTGGTCAGTCACTTATCAACTCCCCCTCCCGCCACTTTTCATTCTACTGCAGTTTTGTTTGTCCTAATCGTTATGAAGACACTTTTTTCTTTGATCATCCAAATTTACTTTTATGAGATAATGGTGTGCTACATTATTTCCTTTCTGTCTGATGCTAGGTGCAAAATCTTATTGAACGATGCCTTCAGCTATATATGAACCAAAAGGAAGTTGTGGAAACACTACTGAACCAAGCAAAAATCGAGCCTGGTTTTACAGAACTTGGTAACAACGAGTTTATGTTTCTTGCTACCTTTCTGCTCCCTTGCACATAAAATTGAAATTGTGAGAGGTGTTGATGAGAGGATTATTATATCAGAACTAAAACCGTCATGCTAAAATTTTTGTTAGTTTGATGTAGTATTTGAGTTGTCACTTAGCTGTTAGACAGTTGATAATAATAATTCTGGATTAGTCGTTATTATGGTAGATATTCCTACTGTCTTACAGCAATTTAATGTATTTCTTGCGCTCTAGTTTGGCAAAAACTTGAAGAAGAGAATCGTGAATTCTTCAGGGAGTATTATCTGAGGTTAATGGTGAAGCGTCAGATAGTTGAATTCAACAGGTTGCTCGAGCAACAAGTTCGAATGATGCAAATACAAGAAACTGGAATTACTCCCTTGCCTGCCTCCAATGGATCACTCGTCCAACAAAGTGAGTCTGATTCAATTGTCCTGCTTTCTTTGCCTTTTTCTTTTTCTTTGTTTTTTTTTTTCTTTTTTCTTTTTCCCCTTCTTTTGTTAAGTTTCTAATGGTTTTCATCTGGAAATGTCCTGCATTTGTAATTTATTATAGTTATTGCACGTCACTCCTTTTCTTCTATAATAATGTCAATACATGGTCTGATTTATCTCATTTATTTTGTCCAATTAAAATAGTTGGTGGCTAGTTGAAACTGGAGAAATGAGACAAGGGAAGACATGATCACCCGTTCATGTCATGATACTCTTGTACTCTCGTTTTGATCCCTAAACTGTGGGTTCAGATAGTTGAGTTAAATTGAAATGAAAAATCACTATTTTTTCCCCATGTAATTCAGATATACAACCAATCATATCAAGGAAAAGAGGCCATGACTTCTTTTGCTGTGATCCCTTTTTCAGCAAGTAACTAATAAGTAGTAAACATCATTGACGATCCTGGCTTAACTTTGCTTCACGTACTGGACGTGGATAGTTAATTGCTGACAAAAAGCGCTATTTCTGCTGTCTTTAACAGTATTGGTTGTGGAAATATTGTTTTATCCATATTTAAAGTACCTCTATTGTGTTAAGTTGTGATACTTTGATCTGAGGTTTTATACTTTTTTTAATAGATAATGCTCTATATGCATTAGGATATGCCCAATCCGTTAGAGACCTGGTTCAAACTAAGCAGAGAATTGTCAAATTAATGTTTCAAATCTTCTAAATGTCTTAAAAAGTTTTCACAAACCCTTAGGTAAGGAGCTTTAATGCATGTTTCTCAAGTTATTATTTTATCTTCTAGACCAATTATATGAGGATTAACTATAATAGATGTTGGCATTCCATCTTTGAACAGTGCACCAGAATCCAACATATACAGTATCTTCATTGAAGCAGAATAATGTGCAGCATCCTTTTGGCAACAGCATGCCCAACAATGCGTTTCCCAATGGTGCTGTGTCATTGCATTCAAGAATCCATTCAACAGTTGACATGTCTGCACGTGCGAGTAGGATCGAAGCGCCACCATCTGTACTTCCAACCCAAAGCTCAAATATAGGTATGAATGGTAGGACAATAAAAACAGAAGTTGGATATTCAGGCAATTCCTCTTACATGTTTGGGGGCGTTGATGGTAATGTGGTGGAAGCACGCCAAACAATAGGGGACGTATCGGTGGCACCTTTCTCTGGCATGGAGTCCAGTGGTCAACCCATGAATGAAGCACTGCTGGAACCGGATACTTCCTCTTTTGGATTTCTTGGTCAGATTCCTCGGAATTTCAGCCTATCAGATCTAACTGCAGACTTTTCCCAGAGTTCAGGTCTGTGGTGTTTGCTTGCTGTTCTTATACCAAGCTGGCAATCGTATGTTAAAAAATCCGATATAGCATTCTTTGATAAACATTAGAGGGTATAACTTGTTTGATGGTATAAATTATAACAAAACTCTGCTCAATACCAATATCTTGCTTTTGTTAATATCAGATATACTGGAGAGCTATGCTAGATCTCCTTTTCTCGCTACAGAAACCGAGAACTTCATGGATCATCAAGGTGCAAATTATGTACCTAAACTTGCCATTTGTTTTCTAGAATGATTACTGACTCCATCTTGTTTTGCATGCTTAGGAGATAATAAGAAGTCGTTGGATACCATTTCAGAAGGCTTGAGTTATGAGGACTTTGGAAGTGATTCATGAGTCCTTATTATCTGTTTGGTTAGATTAAGGTATACTCTTTTTTAACCCTATTTCATCTCTCTGAAACTTGGCTTATTCCATCAGTCATTTTCAAATATTTTCACTGTAGACGACTTATGTATGAAACGTAATGATGATCGAAATAGGATTCTAGTCTATTTTGTAAGTTTTGAATTTCTCCGCTGATGCTCAACTTGTCGTGTTCGTTTTTAATTACTTATGCAGGTCTTTAATTTCTTTTGGAGGAAAAGGGGATGGACTAATAATGTTTGGGGAAGTATCAAACTGGAAATGCATCAGATTTGAATTTTTTTTAAAAAAAAAAAAGGAAAGGAAAGAAAAAAAAACACATGCTTCAGATTATACTGACATCACAATATGTAGTGGTAAAGCTTTGTTTGGGTCAACTTCAGAAATGTATGTAAAGGCATAATTCTGCTTCTCAACTTCAGTTAATTATCTTTTCATAGGATGATTTGTAGTTGTGTTGTTTCTTTTTCCTTTTCGGTCGATAGTAAATGCAACAATATTTAGATGACATTGTATGTAAACTATCTTATATTAGACTCATTTTCATTTGTTTTGTTTAGTTTATGATCTTTGAACGAACCAAATAGTTTATGATCTCAAGCGAGTTGAATTTTGAGAATTTTGATCAAAATCTTTAACGACAGCACGTTTCCTCTTCACAAAACCATTTGATAAATGCTTTTGGTTCTGTTTTTAAGTACAAAAATATATCAACCTTGCTTCGTATTTCACATAATCCACAAGGCCTAGTTTGCTTAATTGCTTCTCACATTCCTTGCAACTGAAGAACCTGAATGATTAGTCAACAAATAAAACAATATTACATAACAGATGAGAAAAGATTGAAACTTAAAATACTCTTATAAAATCAAGCTACATAATGTTGTAACAGATGAATCAGAATGTTGCCACATGAGTCAGAAATGAACTTACAAGAGACGACACTAAGTTCTCGCTGAAGTGTCTCTTCTACATGAGCTTCTCGTAACTCGCAATTTGGAGGACCCTGCAAGACGGCAGACAGGCAACGACTAAATGGAAATTCTTGAAATCTCAAAAAGGATAAAACAATCAACTTCTTGGGCTCACAATACCTTCATTCTTAACTTGGAAAGGTTTAATTTCAGTATTACATGTTTCCGGGCCTGTCAGCTCACTTAAGGTACCAGAATCTTCCGACTCAACGAACTTAGCTTCTGAATTGTCATTTATAGATTCAGCATCTTCAGATGATTCAGTGTTTTCATCTGCAAGGATGATCTTCTAATGTTAAAGTTCCTAAAAATTATAGTATTAGACTGTTTAGAACATACAAAATAGGGGCGGGGGTGCATATTTTGTAGTATTCCTCGTACTAGCATATTCAGAACAAAAAATTAGGCACGAGAACAATAATATGCAACTTTAATGCTTCCTAATATGCATTTAGAGCCAAGGAACTGAGGAACTGAGGAACTGAGGAACTGAGGAACACGGGAAAAAAGAACAATGGAAATGAGTTGGTGGCTTAAACCAACCTTCGGTGATTTCGGACTTCGGAGCATCTTCTTCATTTTTTGCTGCCACAGAAGAAGTTTCAATATTACCAATCCTCTGTTGATGAACTTGGGCGTTTCTAGCAGTAGCTTCCTGCTCCTTCCTTTCCGTATGAGTCTTGTTAAGCTTTTCTTCGAATTCTTCAATGCACAACTTCAGTTCTGGTTTAGCAAATTTCTTGCTCTGAAATAAAATATGGAGAGATGAGACTTAATTATTCAAATGTCAGGGTGTGTACGTTCTAGCCAATAACCTCATACCTTGCTTATGATGCTCTTGAAATGTTCCATTACAGAGTCCTCAGAAACAGCATGTTCGTATGTCTTGAATGAATCTATCAACTTTTTCATTCCCTTTTCGGTGAAGCCTAGTTGAGAAAGGCAATATGAAATGTATTCCCACTGTTTAACATCTGCAAACGGATAATAGTCATAAGCTTCAAAACATCATCATATGGTTAGTAGGAAAACTTGATACTTGATACCAAAAAGTGAGATTATAGCCAATAATGGTTGGTTAAACAGAGAAGACATTAAAACTCAAAAGAGATGGTTTATATCTTCTTCTTCCTCCTCATTCTCTATTTTTCTTCTTTTTGGCAAGAATCCTATTTTCCAGCAAGCTCCTCGTATATCTTGGACGATCCCGTTCCAATTGGACCTTGAACTAATGTCATCTCTTATCAATTACTAACCCCTACTCGGGATGAACTTGAATGACTTTTGGCATAAGTAACTTTAGTCTATCGACCTTCTAAACGAAATACCTTTACTTGACACTTGATTCATTCACCAATGGACTAACTTTAATAATGCATCACAAAACTATGATCCATAGCATGTGAAAGCTTCCCTACTACTACTATTAAAAGTACTTGAGTACAACTAAACAAAATAAAAAATACCTCAACAATAAAGTATTGGGTATTAACAATTCTGTACTAGACAATTTGTTGCGTAAATAATAGAAGTCATACCAAGAAGTACAAAACTCAAAACTTAGCTAGTAATTCAGTGGGACATTATAAATTTGAAGTACACAGAAAAATTATAAATTGAAAAACGTGCACAAGGAGTGAAGAGTTAAATTAATACCTGAAACTCCACTAAACCTATTGCAAAGCTTTTCGACGAGTGACTCCATTTGTTTGTCCTAGAAAAACATAACAAGCAGTTAGTTTTAGAAATACATTTGTTTGTCCTAGAAAAGCTTAACAAGTAGTTAGTTTTAGAAATATAAGTTAAGATTAGTTACATTTTTTCGATCAAATTTCCCTTACCTTCTTGATGGAGCCAATCAAGAATTGCATAATATTACAGAAGGACTCTCTCGGTAGGTTCTGATTAGAGAGTTTTCCTAATATATCTGGTAGTAGATTGTATATAGGATTTGCTCCTGTAGATAAGGGGATGAGAATAAGAATTTTGTATGAGCAAAAACAAGTTCGAGTAGTGAACAGAATGTGAGCGTTATTAAAAAGTTCATTGATGTTATAAACAATACCTTTCTTAGACAACTCATGAAAAAATAGTTTCGCCAGATTTGATATTCTCTCATCATCATCTTCTAAACGTAGAGTCATTTCATTTATATAACCTTTTACCTAAGCACATGCACAAATATCAAATTAGTCTTCATCAAATATGATCAGACAAATTAAGACAAACTAACAGTATTCCACCAATCAAACCTTCATCATATCATTTAATATGAGATGAGAAAGCACCAATACAGCATTCTTCCGAACAGAATTCGAAGGATCCTTCAATCTCCCATACATATTCTCAGTCCACGGTTCCAAAAGATTAGGGAAACGAACAGCCAAATCTCCTAATGCAATAGTACAATTGGAACGGACAATATCTGATGGTGCGGTTTCTACAACCGTGAAAAGAAGTTGAAGATTTGCATTGCTGAAAGTTCATTTTCTTGAAAGTTAGGAAATCTTTACACCAATTATTACAGAGAGAGAGAGAGAGAGAGAGCGAAAGAGGGGTCTCACCAAAAATCTGCATCAATGATCATTAAACGACATAAAGCAAGCATTGCAGATGCTTGTAGATCTGGGAACTGCAGATGGAAATAATAGACAGTAAGAACAATTCAAATTACATTTCCAACATTCATAAAAATAATACAAATTAAAAATAACGTTGGTTTTAATGTTTGAAATGTGTACACAAAGCACAGAGTAGTATGCCGCTAACATGTTACAACTTTCCATACAAATCATACGACTCAAAAGCTCTGCATTTTTGCAATTGCTTGGACATATTTGAACGTATAAAGTAATAAACATAATGTAAAAATTCACATGGCAAACATCACAACCAAAGAGAAACAAATGAACATTCCCGCAATATGGCGAATCCTGAGCAGTGTTTCAGTCCAGTGTGCCCAAAAGCCAGCTAAGCAACGAACAGATTAATGAATAAAACAATTCATCCATAGTATAGATGTAAGACGGATCACAAACATTCACCTTATGCAGTAGGCTGAAATTTCTGCAAAGTTTGGAAAGAAACGGTGCACATTGCCCTATTAAATTCTTCCCTCCTGAATTACCAAAAACAATTTCTTTTTCTGCCTTCTCTGAAAGAGAATCAATAATTGCATCTTCAGAAGCAGCAAGGCCTAGCTCAGCATTTATGCCATTTTCCTGCAAGAATCAGTGTCACATTTTATATTACAAAAATAAAGTTGGTAGATAGTAAAAATAAATGGAAGACGTAACTTTATCCTCGTCCCATAACTGACTCATTATACAAACGGAGAACTCACCTTCACGCCATTAGCCACTGTTGCACCATTACCGTGTACAGTCTGACCATCAGCCATTTTATACTTCGCTTTTTGTTTCTGGATCTTTCGGGTGCACGATTCGATATATACTAGTTGGTTCATGGCTACATGACTTGCAATAAATAAATATCTACTAAGTTTCTCAATTTGGACAGTAGTTAATATGTCACCTTCGCCACCTTCAATGTCATTTTGCAGGTGAACTTCCTTGTTACCATTAAAAACAGAAGTAAGAGATTTTTTAACCAAATTTGCTGCTATGTTTTCCGGAGACGGATGAATTGAATATATAGCTGCTATGGCTTTATCAACAGCAGCATACCATATATTCTCTGGAAGCCAAGAACTAGTAATCAAGTTTTCCAGCTTATCGAACACCCGGTTGCCATTACCAGCCAACAACTTCTTTTTGTCATCTTCAGACAGTTTTTGGATGGCAATGCAGGCTGTCCTGGCAAGTAAAGGGTCCACCTTAGACCATCGACCAAACCCGATGTCTATAATATCCTGTATATGAGAGCCAACAATAGCAGCAGATGATTTTGATGCCATGCAAAGAACAGATAAAGCACCCCGGCTTTGCTCTGCTGTGGTTCCACCAACATTAAAGCAAAAGAAATCCCATAAAGCTGATATCTGGAGAGAAGGAAAAAAAATTAAAAATAAACACTTCATTAATTATCGTATACACTCCATGGTAGAAACTCATAGACCACGGATTATTGTGGAGATCAATGCACCATTAACAAGCAAGCTAAAATCACGACAGCTAACAAACTAACTTTTCAGATGTCAGCATAAGACAACCGAACTTAAACTCTGTACCCCATCATAGGCATGTCGATCTAATTAGTCACATCTGATATCTGATATCTTCAATTAATTGAAGATACATATATTCACATATCATTCTAATAAAGTTCGTATTCTTTAAATTATTGTGGTAGTATATGCCAGTCTAAAGTTAAAAATGTTCCATAAAAGAAGTGAATACCATAGAAATGAATTTTTTTCCCTAGTACTTTAACTTTTAGAGTCCGAGTTACTATTCAACTCATTCAGATGCTACTCAGACTGTAAAGTATAATAGGAAATGAATTTTTGTCGACTATCTTTTTGCTATTTTTCTAACATTATAAAATATCCTACAAGTAACTGGCCCCTTATAAGCACGATTGTCAGGCCAAACTTCCAAGAAAGTTGTTAACTTGCGAAGAAAAGATGAGAAACAGCGATAAATAGTAAGACATACCGTGCTTCCAGATATATCACCCTTCGATACCAAGGCATCAATCATAAACTCCAGAGCTGCAAGATCTCCAATGTTTGAATCAATGGCAAGATGTAGAAGATTTTTAGCAGTTTCAATTGGGTTTTTTGTTATATATATTGTTATGAAGGCGTTCTCAACGGCTTCATAGATGGATTTATCTTGAGAAAATGCCTACAAAAATAATAAAATTTTATTCTACAAAAGAACTGTTCGACAAATTAATGATGAACGATATCTAGCAAAAGGAAAATAAAAATTGACAACTTTAAGCCCTGATAAAAAAAAAAAAACTAAAGCATACCAATGGCAACATTTTACGGAGACAAGCCTCTGAACCATCAATTTGGAATTGTCTGCACCTCATCAACAAAAGAATTGTATTCTCAACGTCAGTGGCGGAAGAAGAAGCCATTAACTGAACTAGTATTGGCATTACTTCTGATATACATGTCGAAAACCTCAGGCCAGCCTCTAGAGATGCAACCAAAGCCCTGATCTGCTCCAAGTTTCCAACATCCAAAGTCAAATTGTCCTTCTGAACAGCCTCTTCTTCCATTTGAGAAGGATAGCTATCAGTCAAACTATCTTGCTGGTTCCCTCCCCCACCTTCTGTAAGGCCATTATCAACTTCACCATCACCATTAAAGATATCGTCGTCAAATGACAAGCCACCTTCCACATTTTCTGAGGACTTTTCTGGTTCAAGCTCGTCTAATTTCTTCTTATACTGCTCTAAAGTTGCTTCAAATGAAGCTATTCGCAGCTGTGGACCAAATGGGTTATGCTGCAACATAGTGATGAGCAATTGCAGCGCAGATTTTCTGACAATTGCACTCTTATCCTCCAACCTTCCAGCAGCAACCGCTGCCACTTCATTCCACAAACCGATAGAAACAGAATGTGCTTCACATAGGTCAGCCCAAACCTGAAGAACTCGACTCCTAGTGTAAGCTGAAACATCCCGACAACGTTCAAGCAAGATTTCTAGCATTGCCTGCTTGCTTCGAAGACGAACAGATTTACAACTCAGTTCACCTTCAATGTCGAAAAACGCTTTAGCAATCAACTTACCAAGCACCCCCACAAGAGCATTCCTTATTTTATAGGATTCACCACCAAAATGTGGGATCAGAAGTCCAATGTTGGTGGAGAATAACTTTGGGAGCCTGTCAGCGAGCTCTACTAGGAATCGCCCTATGTTTTCAGCCCCAGCTGTGTCTTTAACATAGTCTTTCGGGTTAGTCCTTCCAACGTCTCTAATAAGAGAGATTGCCAGGATTCCATCAGAATATTTCTTCTCTGCCCCAGCAACAGCATCAGCGACGTGAGTCACAACGTAATCATACTTGTGAATAAGGTGCATAATTGAGGCACATGATTGGGTCGTAAAGTGATATTTTGTAGAACAAGCACCAATTATACGACACAGAGCATCCTTCGAATCAACATCCTTCAAAAGGATTGGATTCTCGAACATTGAGACCACGTTTCTAAAGAAAACCCGAGTAAAAAGTGTTAAAATTACAAGTAATACCCAGGGAGTTGTTTTCACCAAGTAAGTTATAGTACGTACTTTGCAATAAAAGACAGATAATTCTCATCCGGGTCTGATGAACCAAAGAGCAACGAGATGTTGATCTCCATTGAATTAGCAATCAAGTTTAATATACGGCCCCTTTGGAGTTCCCAATTCCACGAACTTCTGGGCATTTTCTTCCGAGTACTAGCGGTGACCTGAAGGCATGATTGAAGGAGCTTGGGTGAAATTCGATTCAAGCTAACAAAACCACAAAATTTATCAAACTAAAAATCATTTAGAAAGCAAAAAATGACCAACGTAGAGGAATTAGCAGACAACCTTTGAATTGTTGCTACTACTACCACTGGATTCCTCACTGGTGACAATATTGAGAAGGAAAAACGTATAGATTTTAAAAGCATTGCGATAAGAAGCAATCTGATCGAGAACTGGAGCGTCGGCATCATTACTTGAGGAAGCTCGTGCAAGCGAATCAATGTTGGGAAGAAGAACACTGAAATTAGAGCGGAGACCCTCAACAATATTCAATTTACAGGAGGGAGAGAGGTTATTATAGTCCCGAATCAAAGAGTACACACGATCGAAAATATCCTGCTCTTCGACGCAGAAGAGGTCCTTGTCGGAAAGATCAAAGGAAACGCCTGTTGGAATTGGAGGAATTGAAGAACGCAGATGGGAAATTAAGGGTGATATGTGTTCCAAAATGGAAAAAGTAGTGAAACAGTGGAAGGAGGGACGAACCTTTGACGAATTCTTCAAGTTGAGATGGAGGAAGAGATGCGACTTCTGTAGGATTCTGTACGCATAGGCGATTATCGTCGTAGTCTTGTTCGAGAGATCGAAGGGTTTGGGGTAAGACGAAAGGGGAAGCCATTGGAGAGAAATCAGAGAGAGACGATGAAGCGCTTCAGAATCAAAGTTGAGAGTCCAAATTCAAATTGAAAGGGGTTTTCAATGAGCGGGAAGGCACTGTCAGTGTCCGGTCTGTACCGGGTCGGGTCAGATTACGGTCGGTCGGGGCTACATTATTTTTTTTTTATAATTAATAATCTCAAAGTAAGATTTAAACTTTTTAATCTCTAAGAAATTAACAGATAAGTTGCTTAGAATCTTCTAAAATTCTCGATTAAATTTATCCATAAAAAACATATTATCTTTTTTTTTTATTATTATTAAAATGTTCAACTGTCACTAAATTATTAATTTGTTAATTTAATTTTTTAATATATTTAGACGCACGAATTTGATAATGCATAAATTAAGTTTTATATGTCAAATAACAGAGTTATAATTATCAACTTTTATTAATTAATTTATAAATATATTTTGTTTATTAAATTTTTTACAATCATGATTTTATAATATTATATAATTCATTTATAACATATGTTATATCCGCTTTAATTTTGAAAAATATATATATATATATATATATATATGGCCTAACACTAATGGCCTAACACTTTCCTATTTCCGCTCTACGCACAACTCCGGCACAACTCCGTGAAACTCGACTTAATGGGTATGAGGCAGTGTCAAACCAAAATTATCTCTCCCTATCTCTCCCGAATGAGGTAAAATGAATTGTCCTAACACATATCTGACCAAGAGTTTGTTCAATGTATATAGCTATAGTAAGAAGAAATCGAGAATACTAAAACTACCAAAAGTTCTTAAGAATTAAATGTTTAAACAAGATTGTACGTAAGTAATCGATACAAAAAATTAAGTCATAATTACGAGTACAACCCGTATGTTGGAAATATTTCAAACTAACAGGATCTCGTGGTCAGAGCGCTCCAACTAGCTAAAACATACAGATGACTCAAGAATATACAATTTTTACCAATTCAGGATGGGTGTGGAAGCAGCAGCCGAAGCCCCACACAGTAACTTTTGTTCCTCTGCTTTCACAGTTCGTACTCATCTACTAATAGCTTTGCCTACATACTCAAATTTTGATCTGCCATTCTTTTTTACCTGCATATGAACGTATTATCGTTCTTCACCTATTGATAATGGAAGCAACAGTAAAATATAATTTTATCCACAATTCATTGCTGATCATATGAGTAGGATCTGGGGATTTATAACCAGAAGTGTGCAACTATAGCAGTCTGTTCCTGCATTAATAAACCATGACATTGTCATTGTTATTTATTTACATGCTAGGTTTTTATAGATATTAGCGTACAGTGCCTATTATCTTGAGCAGTTATACAAATAAGACCAGAGTCGAACCTAACCCTTGAGCCTGAGGGTTGTGTATGTACCCCCATTGGGTAGACAAAGAGTCGTAGTTAAACATACAAAGAAAAGGGATAGTTGTCTTCGAGTAGAGGCTCAACCCGGCTAGCACGCTTAACATTCAACCACCAAGATCCAAAAAAAAAAAGAGAGAGAGAGAGAGGGTTGAAGGCTCGAGCGAGGAAGGGTGGCAAAGGAAACCCATACTAGAATGTGGATATCCAGACTCGAGAAAAGCCATTCCAGGAAGCTTTAGCTAGTCAACTCTATCCCTTCTGCATATCTAGTTTATAAGGGATGCTTGACATCCATTCACTAGCTAGCTTAAGGTGATTAGTCCTCAGTTATAGGCAAGTCTTCAGCCTCAAAGATTTGTCTAAGCACCTATTCCAAGATGAACCTTCTGACTTACCTTGTTAGGTTTGCGTGCTCAACTACTCCTATCTTGCACTCATTGTTTTAGAAGTATACTCGCTCAAGCCTTACTTTAAGTTAAGAATATTTGCTAAATGGTAGTAAAATTCTCTATTTATAATCATCAAATAAATTATAAAAGAAATAAAAAAAACAATAAATGAGAAGAACAATAAATGGATACAATATATTTGCCTATAATAAAAGGTCAAATAAGGTAGGTATGATAAACTATAATAAAAACCTAAATATTTAGAAATTTGCCTGTAATAAAAGGTCAAATATGGTAGCAATGGTAAATCGTAATAGAAGGCTAAATATCTAGATATTTGCCTCTAATAAAATGTTAAATTTGGTAGCTACGATAAACCGTAATGGAAGGCTAAATATATAGATATTTGCTTGTAATAATAGGTCAAATATAGTAGCTACGGTAAACCGTAATAAAAGGTTAAATATATAGATATTTGCCGGTAAGAAAAGGTCAAATATGATAGTTATGGTAAAGCGCATAATGAAAGGCAAAATATCCCTAACATAAGCTATACTCATCATCAATTCCTAGTAATATCCATAATGTTTCTCTACGAACTTCACAACAGATCTATACAAATAGCCCAGAATCAGCCATCTTTTTCTAGTTTTACAAAGGAAATTAATCGCCAAATTTCCAGTGTCATTTGATATATTAAAGACAATTGGTATTACAGAAAACGAAAGAATATCTTACAGAGACCCATTGAAGAATAGATCATAAGACAGTAGAAAATATCAGATATTGACGTATAGTTAATATGTTGAATGAAAAATGATCAAATGTTAAACACCCAATGGTACTAGAAGCAGAATATATCTCCAAACTTGATGATATCAGTTGAATCAATGAAGGCCAAACCAATTCATACAGTTCCCATTTTAGGTAGCTAAAATTTCTGTGTAAAAGAAAGCAAGAAATAAACAAGAATAGCTACTCAAATTGCAACCTCTTCAATTTCTTGAAAAACACAGGACTCCCTAAAACAATTGTTGCGTAATGGCATTCCTAATCACACTTCACATGATTGAGAAAGAGAAAAATGATTGAACGGACTCTAGAACCCTATAATCAAGCACATGGAGAGCATAATTTGCAGAAATCCGAGATGGGAAAATTAGACGATTCAAACAAGCTTTTTGAAACAAACATTCAAACTTCAGAAGTGAAAACAAAACACCAAAATGGAAAACAATCAGAAAATATCCGAGTTAGGATACAAACCAGAGGGTTACGAATTGACGAAATCGAAGAATCTCCGGTCAGCCAATGTGAAAAGGGCCAATATCACCAGTCCTGATGGAGCCCGCGACCTCGTCGGCGATGGCCAAACAAGAAGAAACACAGTCGCTCAAGGCTACCCAAACCATGTTAGCGATCCAAAACGCCATGTGCCATGTCATTGCCATGGCCTTTCCGGTGTGTTATTCGAGGTAAAGGCGTGGACTGGGAGTTTCAGAGCATATCCATTGAAGGAGTTGGATTAGATTTAGAGGAAGCCATTAGAGAACAGAGGCAGAGGTTATTGGGCTGAGTGAAAGATAAAGCTGCAAACTTTATGGTTGAAGAAATGTTACCCGTAGCGTGTAGCTAAAGCCGATTTCACCACAATTTCCTTTTTCAGATTATCTTATTTTACGGGGATTTTTTCTTTTAAAGAAAAAATAAAATTTATAGTAATTGTTCTATAAATGTTCAATTTTTGCCCATATATTTCGATATATTATTCCTTATTCCCGTGCATTTTGATTTTTTGGATTGAAGTGTTACATAATTAACATCAATCAATCTGAAAAATAAAGAAAATATGTGTTGGCATGATATGTTCACTTTGAATATAAACTCTCGTGATTTTGTTTTTTATTTCTCAAAATGTCTCATGTCAATAGAGATGAATTTCTTACTTATAAACTCATGATCAATCCTTTGATTAGTCGATATGGTACTCTCCACCAACGATCTCAAAAGCAAAAATCACATGAAGAACACTACCAATCTTTAAAGCACAAAAGTATCTTCTTTAAACACCTACTTCGATTGCTTCTTCACCATGTCCATTAGTTAAAAAGCACAAAAACAAAGACTCTAAAAATGGATGGACTGTTCCAGTTGCCAAAGCACAAAAGTATGGTTATTGAAATTGATAGAAAAACCTACCGCAGTTGATATTGTCCTCTCAAAGTTTTTAAAATGTCATCTTAAAATTTTTAAATCGCATTTGCTAATGAGAGGTTTCTACACCCTTACAAAGAATGATTCGTTTCCTCAAGGTTTTTGAAACGTGTCTGGTAAGGAGAGATTTCCACACTCTTATAAAAAATTATTTGTTCTCCTCTTCACCTAAGGTGGATCTCACATTTACTTCCCACTATATCCCTTTCTTTAAATAACATAGTTCATAGACTAAAAGAAGACAGACCTGTAGCAAAGGGCACAAGATTTAGCTTAGTTGTTGACGGTGGAGGCAATCTCATCAGTACAAGCCGCTCGCTTCCCTGCTTGTCATTTGCCTGTGAATATGGCAGGGAAGAGATATGGAGATGAAGATAGGAATTGAACCAACCTCTGGGTGTAGCAGCGTTGAAGAACATATGGTTGGCCAAGCAAATTTGCTACCAATTACAGGCTCATGGAATCACAAGATTCAAATCCACTGTTAAATCTTCATATAATGTATGACCAATCTTCTTCATTTTCATATGCAGATCATGAAGTAAAAGATAAATATTTTCAAATTGGCAATGAGAATTGTCGCCCACTACGAACACGTGCACTGCATTACCAACTTCTATCCAACTGCAACCAGGTTGCTTCTTCAATCCCTTATCCTTCATTTTCAACCTTACTTTGGCAGCTTCTCTCCATTTTCCAGTTGAAGCATATATGTTAGATAGCAGCATAAAGGTTCCAGCATTCTCTGGTTCTGTTTCCAAAAGCTTTTCAGCCGTTAACTTACCCAAATCTATATTGCCATGAACATTACATCCAGCAAGAAGCGCTGCCCAAACAGACGATGAAGGCTTATCCTCAAGCCCCTTGATAAAATCAAATGCCTCTTGGAGTCGTCCCGCTCGGCCAAAAAGATCGACCAAGCATGTGAAATGATCTTCTCTTAGCGTTATAGACCCGTCTCTTACGAGATTTTCGAAGTATTTCAACCCCTCATCCACAAGGCCAGCATGACTACAAGCAGAAAGCAACGCGATATAGGTGACATTATCTGGACAAAATCCCAATGCCTGCATTTCATCAAATAAACGAATTGCTTTGTAGCCATGGCCATGATGAGCATAGGCTGCAATCATCCCATTCCAAGAAACTACATCTCTGTGGCTCGTCGATCCATCATCGAATATCTTGCGAGCCATATCCAACTCCCCACATTTTGAATACATGCTTATTAAAGCTGATACTACATCTGCAACTTCTTGGTATACCGACTTACTTATTATCTGGTGAATTTGTTGTCCCTCGCAAAGACCGGCTAAGTTACTACAAGCACCCAATACACTCACAAAAGTTCCTTCATTTGGTTTTACATTGTTGGCTGCTTGCATTTCTGAAAAAATCTTCAATGCTTCTTCACTTTGCCCATCTTGTACATGTCCAGAAATCATTGCTGTCCAAGAAACAACATTTTTGTTAGGCATTTTATAGAACAAATCCACTGCCCTTTCAAGCTTACCGTTTTGAATGAACCCTGTAATCATGGCGTTCCATGAAGGCACATCCCTCTCTGGAATTTTCTCAAACAGTTCAAAGGCTTCATCCAGCCGCATATTCTGAGCATACCCAGTAATTATTGCATTCCAGGAAACCACATTTCGCTCAGGCATTTTATCGAACACTAAACGGGCATCATCAATTCTCCCATTTTTTGCCAAACCAGCCACCATGGCCGTCCAAGAAATCACATCTCTCTCTGGCATCTGGTTAAAGAGCTCCTGAGCTTCATCTACCCTCCTCTTTCTCATCAATGCTGTAATAACAGTATTCCAAGAAACCACATTCCTCTCAGGCATTCTTTTAAACAAATCAAAAGCCTGATCGACCCAACCCTTTCGCGCATACCCTTCAATCATAGTGTTCCACGAAACAACATTCTTAACTGGCATGGCATCAAACAAGCTTCTAGCCTCCTCAATTCGGCTCAATCTTACATATCCACTAACCAATGCTGTCCAAGTAACAACATTCTTTATAGCGTCATCTCTATCAAATAGCTTCTTAGCTTCCTCAATCATTCCACATTTGATATACCCTGTAATTACTGCAGTCCATGAGACCACATCTCGATCGGGCATTTCCTCGAACACCCTACGTGCCTCTCCGATTTTTCCTTCTTTACCAAGCTTTGTGATCAGCCAGTTAGTGCGTGCAACATTCGAATTGGCACTATAGTCTCTATCTTTTGATGAGATTTTGGGCACAACCTGATAGGTAGAAAACAGCGACGATAACCTGGAGTTGTGCGAATTGCTCAAGACACGCACATATCTAGCAAAGCTAGAAAGAAGAATTCTGGATGTATCTTTAGCATAAATTTCCTTAATCAGTACCTGATACAATAAAGACATTTTTATCCACTTATTGCGTATCCCCGCCGCCTAAGGCTCGCCGGAGAAGAAGATTGAAGAAACAACGGGGCGGCTGCATACACCGTGGCTCGTGAAAGACGGAGAAGAAGACAATCATGCTTTCCATTTTTGTTCTCTTTCCATTTTTTCCCCATATTTTCTTTTTCAAAATAAAAATCAATTTATAATTTTTTTTTTTGCAATTTTAATAAAATTTTGAGAATTAAATTAATTTTAAATTGCATCAAAATAATTATAAATTACTAAAAATACTTTAAATTAATTTACTAAAAATTTAGATTTAAAATTGAAAGATGGTTAGTTTGAACTTTTAATTGAAATAGTTATTATAAAAAATTCATTTTATTTTAGTCGTATATAAAATTCAAATTAAATTCCAAAAAATTCAAAATTTTAAGAAATAAAATTGGGATACTTGCTCCCGAAATAAAATTAAAAGAAAAATAAATTATCAAAATATCATATTGTCACTTTCAAAATAAACTCTCATGACTTTGTTTTGAGCTTCTCAAAATGTCTCATATGAATGCAAATGTATTCCTTTACTTATAAATCCAGGAATGATATGTATTCATTTACTTAGAAACTCAGGACCATTCACTAAATTAGACAAGGTGAGACTCAATCTTGATAATCCTCAACAATTAAATATTTATTATATATATATATATATATATATATAATTAAAAAAATATGTCACATTTCTAATGTTTAGACATATATTATCGACCAAAGTAACATTCCAACATTTTCCTCGACAAATTTTGTAATTAAAAAAATTACACATTATTTGAGAGTACAAGTTTAGAAGATTCCAAGCACTTGGTCAATTAAATTGTTTGAGTTGTAAATGGGACAACCAAACAAGACAGCCTTTAATAAATGCTTGAATTCTATTGGCTAATAAAATTTGGTAAACCATAGATATCAAATATTTAATGTGAAAAAAAATTTGATCCATAACTTTGGTACTCATTATAATCAAAAGACAATTACCACATGACCCACATTGATTTGTGGGTGGTTGCCCTAAAGATTCATTATTAAACCCCATTTAATATCTTACATCAAACCCTTTAATATACTAATAATTCATTCCATACTTCTATCCGAGTGGACGGAGTCACATTATAAACTAATGATTCGAAATTGTGAGATATATTTACCAACTAAGGATATTGATAGGTTAGGTTGGATCTGATTGTTCGAGTAAATTTTTTCAACTAAAACAATTCTTATTCAATAATATACCCAAACCAAGTCAACTATAATATTTTTTAGTTCATTTATTTAAAAATTGTATTTATAGAGTTAGTAAACATATTTATTTATTTTCAAACATTGATAACTCATTTTGAAAATTTAAATTTTTGTATTTGTGAAAAATGAATAATAAAAAATAATTATGAATTAACATAAAATAAATATATGCGTATTTAAATGTATCGAAAACAAAAATATATTTTTAAAAATTTAATCATTATATAAAAAGTAAAAAAAGTAATTTTAAAATTATATTAGTTTAAAAATATTCATATAAAATTTTAAATTAGGTATGTTTTATGATTTTTTTTATTAATTTTTTTTTATTGAGAACAAAATATTTAGTCTTCACTTGCCTTTGAAGTTGAATGGAGTGATGGTATCTTGAATTTAGATTCCAAATTTAGAGCAAAAGTAAAATATTAGTTATTAATAAATAAAAAATACCATTTGTGTTGCGATAATAAATAAATAAATAAATAAATAAATAAGAGTGTATTGTAGAAAGTCAAAATGTAGGAATTATTTAATTGGTTGGTTAGCCACAATTATTAATAACATACTCGATTGATGCATTGGATTTGATTTTTTAAAATAAAAAATATATGCGTACAATTGAATTCAGCCGATATATTCCAAAAATACAGACAGGTAACATTTAATTACCTTGGGAATGCACATTTTAACCTTGCTTTCTATTTTTTCATCGCAATAAATTATTTTTTAAATTAATATTATTTTTTAAGTATATTTTTCAAAATTTAGATGAGTGTATATTGAGTTTAAATAAATAAAAAATTATGCATTTGGAATGATTAATTTTATAAAAATAAAAGTAAAATGTTATTTAACTAAAATGATTGTAGAACTTGGATTAAATTGTGTCGGTTGATTATTTAATAAGAATTGTTTAGGTTAAAAAATTTAATTTCAAAAACCTAGCTCTCATGGCTTTGTTTTGAGCTTCTTAAAATGACTCGTAACATCGATCATTTTTTAAATTAGTCAATGTAGGATTCACTCCTAACAATCCTCTCGAACCGTCTCTATTTGACTGTTCTCCTTAATCGAGACTCGACTCCTTTTTTGGAGCTCTCAAACAAATTATACCATTTGTTCAACACTTTAGTCACTTTTAACTACACCTTCTAGTCTCACAATCTTTTGTTTGATGCTTGAAGATTTTATTGACATGACTAAGTTTAGGGCATGATTGTAATGTGACCTCGAACTTGTGGATATAATTACTGCGTTCATGGTTATACGAAAATGATATATATATATAAATTAATTACTTTTAAATAAGGCAATTTCCAAGTCCCAACCGCGTCTCTTCTGCAGCTTGTGGTGACTGTTAGAGAGAGAGACAGAGAGGAGAGAGAGAGAGAGACAGAGAGGAGAGAGAGATTTCATCTTCTTCTTCTTCACTGAATTCAGTTCCTTCTTTAATCCGCCATTTTTTTCAACCAGTTTGAACCACCAGAACCAGAAGAAGAAGAAGAAGAAGAAGAAGAAGAAGACGAAGCTGTTTAGTTCTTCGATTCTCTCTCTCTATGGGCTGTTCAGCTTCCAGACCCATCACTTTCCCCTCCGCCGACCCTGAAACGGCTTCCCCTTCCTCTCCGCCGCTTCCTAGAGCTTTCTCTCTTCCGACGCCGCTCATCCACCACCCCCCCATCAAACACGGCGACACCCACCATCTCGTCACTCTCACTTCCACCACCTACGGTTCTCTCCTCCTCATCGACCGCCCCAACCCCAATGCCTTCAAATTCCCCGCCCCGGAACACGCCGACCACTCTCAATCACCCACCGCCGCCGATTCCGACCACGCTTTTTCCCCCGATTCCGTCATTAACACCTGGGAACTAATGGACGGCCTCGATGACCCCATTCCAAACCCCAACCTCGCGATTCAGAAACCCCCCTTCAAAACCGTCGGATCCGAGGATTTCGATGCGCCGTCTTCCTTAGTCAAGCCGCTCTGGCAGCATTTGTCCGAAGAAGCTCTCCTCGCTAAATTAGACCCTAACGTCGTTTTAAGTTACCGACGAGCTCTCTCTTCCCGGCAATTAGCCTCCAATGGCTACCAAAAAACCGCCAAATCAGTCGATTCCAGTCCGATATGTTCTTCATTCCCCGGCGGAGAAGACAAAGTAGTAATCTATTTCACGAGCTTGCGAGGAATCCGGAAAACCTACGAGGATTGCTGCTGGATTCGCACGATCTTCAGAGGATTCAGAGTTCCGGTGGACGAACGCGACATTTCCATGGATTCATCGTACAGAAAAGAGTTGCAGAGTGCGATTGGAGGGAAGAAATTTAGTCTACCACAAGTGTTCATACGAGGAAATCACATCGGCGGTGCCGAGGAAATCAAACAGCTAAACGAGTGCGGGGAATTGGGAAAGCTTTTAGTGGGATTTCCAGTTCGGGAGGTGAAAACTGTGTGTGAACGGTGTGGGGAAGCGAGGTTTGTTCCGTGCCCTAACTGCCATGGCAGCCGGAAGGTGTTCGAAGAAGAAGAAGGAGAGCTGAGAAGATGCCCTGATTGTAATGAAAATGGCTTGATTAAGTGCCCTGATTGCTGCATCTGAGTGCAAAGAATTTAGGTATGATATCAAAACGCTTCCTCTTTGCTGCAGCTTGTTCTTGTAAGATTTATTTGTTCATATTGGTATGAACATTGTATAATCATTATCATGTGTTCTTCGAAATATATCGAGTTATGAACCCTAGATCTTGGGTTCCTTTCGAGTTTATGTCAATCGATCCAAATGACTTGTTCGATTGTGTTATGGAAGGCTTATGTTTTGGCTCACGACCTAAACAGATGAACTCTATGGAATTACCTTAGCTCCTCGTTAAGAATTTTTGCAACAACAAAGTCTACTCGCCTACCCTTTTTAGCTGATTGTGGGCGAGTTTTCGAACCGAGAGATTCATAAATCAAGATCTCGAAAAATAGAACCAATTAGGAATTTATATTATTATTTTCATGATTTATTAGTGGGACGGTATATATTTTGTATTATTGAACTATGCTCGTGTTAACCATTAATAAAAATGATTTGTTTATAAATTATTTATTAAAATTAAAATTTATAATTATTTTGATATTTAGTTCTATGGAGTGGTTTTAGAATAAATATTTTTATATTTAATAAATCAATTAATTTTAATTTTGTATTAAGATTAAAAATTAATAAATTATGAGGTTTTTTTTATTTATAAAAAATATTCATAGATTTTTTAAATGTAAAATAAAGGGTAAATAAATAAAAGTACCTTTAATTTAACTCGTGTATTTATATAAAGTAAAAAAAATAAATTGTAATTTAATATACCCATCGATCTTATCTTCTTCGCGATCTTGACGTCACAATAAAAGAGGTTTTTATCGCCTAAAGCTCTGATACCGTAAACCCCAACACTGAATTCAGCTATCCTCCAATCAAAGCTCCAACAATGGCGATCTCAGCATCATCCGGTCCATTCATGTAATTTTCTTCATTATTTCACGAATGCGAGCTGGTTGTTGCTTTTGAACTCGATTCCACCTTTAAATAGCGAGAGACGAATCAGGGGAAAGCGAGAAGAAGATCGAAGCAGATATGGGCAGCACCCCGAACGATTTCTCTGTCATCATTCTCCCTTCCGAATGCGGTATTGATTCGCGGCCACTTTTGGCTGATAAAGGCAAGGACAAGGAGTCTGAAGAGGATGAAAATTGGCACGATTGCGCTCAAAACCTTTCATCTGATGAGGATTTCTCCGATCTCGATCTCTTGCAGTTTGCCCGTCTCGAGGGCTCCGATAAGGCTGGGAATCGCATCCTCCGCGTCGTCGGGAAGTACTATCCAGGTAAAGCAGCGATTCCGTATTATGATTTTTCTTCTGTTATTGATTTTTGAGGTTTCATGGTTTTAGTTTAACAATTTCGAGACTTGATTGAAAGTTGGACTACTTAGACCCAACAAAGGTTCATGACGAATTTACGGTTAACCTCTTCTTAGTAGTAATGTTCTTAGCCTCTGTCTTCTCTTGATATCACCATAACATTGATGGGGCTAACGTTTAAGCACAAACTTCTGTTCCGAAATATTGTTTAATATTTTCTTGTATTAGAATTCAATAACTGCAACTTGCTTTCTAAGCACGATATTTCTTCGAACACAGCTGTGGTTGTAAGTGGAGAGCGGCTGAAGAAATATATCCTCCATAAATTTCAGAACGAATTGTCAGAGGGTCCATTTTGCGTTGTGTACTTTCATACAACCGCCCAGAAGGACGATAATTGTCCTGGCTTAACCATCTTGAGGTGGATTTATGAAGAACTTCCGTCTGATTACAAGGATAGACTTCAAACTCTCTACTTTGTACATCCTGGTCTCCGTTCAAGGCTTGTCTTGGCGACTCTAGGCCGGTTTTTCCTCAGTGGCAGGTGAGTGCGTTCACCATATGTTGAATTTGTTGAGATTTGATCCGTATTTTTATTTAAATTGAGGTTTAACATTTGCAATTACTGCTGCTTCTTTATGGATAGAATTCAGCTTCTTCTTATTAGTGCTTTAATTAGTAATTGTTTATCTTCTTTTTGATTTCACAAACTTTGAGAATTTTACCATTGCTCTTGCAATATTATTATCATTTATTTTGCAGCTGAAATTTTCATAGTTTGCAGTTGACACTTTTACAATCACGCCTTTTCTTTCATCATACTATACTTATATATATATGTATGTATATGAATATGAAAGCAGTTACATTCTCATACCTGGTTTAGTTAGTTTAGTTATTTTATACCTATCTATCTATCTATATATATATCTATATATATATATATATCTATATATATCTATATATGTATGTATGTATGTATGTATGTATATGTATATAATAATAATTTTTTTTATTGATGTATTCTATAAGCAAATAACAAGGGAAGAAACAGGTAACGGTTCTTCTTCGTAGGGATGTAATCAATATGATGCTACCAGAAATTATTAGTATCTTTGGAAATATATAATTGTTTTCAATTCTTAAAAGCATCTCACTAGAAAATATAATCTTTACTGTAGTGGGAAGAACCTATGGTATGAGTTACTGTGGTTGCTTTACTTTCTTGAAATTTTGTGCTATACGTCTCCTCTAATGCTGTATATCTTGAATGATTTATGCCTAGAAATTTGAAAGCGTTATAAACATACATTTTGTGTAGTTTGTTTGATTAGATTTATTCTCTTTTTGTAGTTTGTACTGGAAAATCAAGTATGTGAGCCGCCTTCAATATCTTTCAGACGATATAAAGAAGGGAGAGGTTGAAATTCCTGATTTTGTGAAAAGTCACGATGAAGTTCTTGAACACAGACCATTGACAGATTACGGCATTGAACCTGATTCTCTCAATGTCACAGGGGCACCTTATTCCGCCCACTCCTTTGGGAGATATGAGGAGAGATGGACGTCAAGGCAGTACATGATGTAGTAAGCCTGGTTAAAGAAGTTGTGTTTGATCTTAGGCAACTCCAAGGTTTATGGGCAATTAACATGAGCCATGGCTAAACAATAAAAAGTTTGTACATGTGTTGTGTAGCTTGTATTAGTAACTTCTCTAGTGTTGCTTGCAAACTGAATGGGATGTTACTTCTGATTGCCTGCCAATGTTAGATGCTCATTTATTTTATCCTTACTAACTGGTTCAAATGTTTAATTATCTGTCAATGGGCTCGTGTTCTTCATTATGGTTGTAGTTGATAGCTTATTCAAATTATTTTATCTTGTGTCATATAATGCAAGGAGATAGCGTGACCTTGCATCTAATCACCCTAAGGCATATTGAGGGCGAGTTCGACAGGATTTTTGAAAGGGGATAAATAGTGCCTTTCAGCTTATTTAGAGCATTTTTCAAAACTTTTATGAAACTTTAAGAACTCTGGAAAGTTCTTTTAGAGTAAGTATTTCTCGTAGAAAAAGTACGAACTTTGCAGCACATTTAAGTCATCAAGGTAATTCACATTGAGATTAAGGCAATTGAGTTTCCTGCTTTTAATTGGTTTGTTCTTCTACTTGGCAAGGAGCAAGAAAATGCAAAGGCTACAGTCTGGAATGTTGTTTATGGATATGATTGCATTACAATACCCACCACAGAATCATAATGGAGTTTCAAATTACCAAAACTCTGTCTTGACTCTGGTAGTTGCATTGAGTGCGAACAAGTCATGACAGTAAGGATTCAGGGCTGTAAATTTCTGACAAACTTGAAAATTCCTTGGATATCTAGTTTCCTTCACTCTTTATATGTAAACTATTCATCATGTTCTTTGTTAGATGATATTATATTTTGGTTTCAGATTATTTTATGAGTGCATTTTCATGGTGTTTAGGAGGAAGAAAACCCTGTCGAGTTTATGAACCAGACTGATTACCCAGAGCATTAAGAATAAGCAGATCTCGCAAGCCAAGGAAGGTGAGTTCAAATATATAACAGTGACCAAAAACTTTACAATTACAATCTATGTTATATAACCTTTTTGGGATTTGAATTTATATTTTCCTCATCTACCATGTCTTGTTAGAAAGATTGGCCTTTTTGGTACAAAGGAATAATGATATAATCAGAATCAGGTATAAAACTTGTATATGCTCAAGAAAATCTTAGGCAAGTACAGGTGCAAGTCTCTATCTCATAGATAAAAGTTGATTTATGCAATACACTAGATCACTTGTTGCTGATATTGATGAAACTTATGTTACACTAATTACAATAAACAGAACAATCACCCAGGAGAATCAGCAGCATGCCTCACAAAGCCAACAGCAGCACAATGCAAAAAGACTGCATCCAATCCACAAGTTTATCAGGTAACATTTGGTTTTTCCTTAAGTGAAAAGTGAGAGGAAAAAAAAATGAAAAGGATAGTGAAAATACTCACCATCCTTCAATAAAACTTCTATCTCCTCGTTTCTTTGTAGTGTCCCAGAACCGTTTCTTCCTGCCTGTCCCGGCATCCTTGGTCGGGTGCCCTATAGTTTTCAACAGTTAGATTGAGAGACAGTGTGAAAACTTTGAGGGAGAGGAAGAGAGAAATAACCTGGTGGGTGATGGTCTTGTTTTGCTTCTGATATGGGCATCTTTGAAGCTTTGAGGTAGAATATTGTCTGCTATTACCCATATATATATATCGGTCCTCTCCTCACTAAAGCTTGTAGTGTTTCGTGGGAATAAAGCTTAGGAATATGATTCTGATACTGATGACCAACTAAACTTCAACTTGATTGGCCTCCCATTTCATTTTTAAAGCTTTAGATTCTTTAGAAATCAAACCATTGACACTTCGTTTTAACCTTGCCAATAACTATCATATTCTCGAAGATTTTGCCATGAAAATAAGTTAGCAGTTTTTGCTTATAATACCCACGAAAAATTCTCTTAGAAAGCTAGATGAAGATCTTGTGGTAGAAAATAAACTAAGTGGAAGGGATGGGTAGGTGTACAAAAATTATACTACATGCCCATGTATATCTATTTGGTTCTCAAGTTTTCAAGACTAATTCTTTTGATCCTTGAGATTTGAATTTGGTTTTTATTTGATGTTTGATCATTGAAGTTTGAATTTGCTTTCTGATTGGTCCTTGTAGTTTGAAGATCAGTTTTTATTTAGTCCCCCACGTTGTTATTTCTCTATATTAATCAATAGAATGTGATTTCATTAGATAAAGTGTTAGTTTAGTCATATAGAAGATATTAAGATTCTATTTATTATATTGTCATTTCCCTGCTGGAATAAGCTGGTTTTTATGGCTTAGTAGGGAGAGTGGGCTGAAGCCTTTACAAATTGAAAGCCCAAGAAATGTGTTTGAGGTCCACAAGTCTAAGCCAAAAAAAATTAAAAACTAGAGAGCTCCATTAGAATTTGTAGTATTTCGGAACAAATTAGTTAAAAAGATGTTCACAAAAGTACGAAGATCTTAAAATTTCTACCATATCCAACGATTGCCCGTAAAACATTATGTCAACTATATGAAGACTAACCTAATTGAGTGGAGATCAATTACCTAAAGTTGGATATAGAAGAGAAAAATCTAAAGTTATTTATCACCAAAGTTGGATGAGATTCTCTCTTGTACTTGGGACACAATAACAAAAGCGTCAGTCACATTATACTAGCTTCACCGAGTAATTTCTCCATGATGAGAAATGTACGTAAACCAAACCAATAGGGCTTGAAATTCCTCACAAAACTAGCTTTAGTTAAAACAACCCAATAGTGATACAAACACAATGGACAAATGTACATTTAATGTAAATACCCAATGGAGGGTTGAAGCTCTTAAACATGAGTTAAAACTTGGGGTTATTGCACAAAACACAGAGCTGATCAGGGGTAAGGAAGGGGGGAAGATGGAGCAACCCAATGAGACAGGCAAATCCAGAGGGAACCAAAAGACAGCAAAAGGAATGAAACAAAACCCTGAAAGAGAGACGAGACTTGTGAACCCTCTTTCTACATTTCTCTCTCTCTCTCTGTTTTAATGAAGTGTCCCATTACAATCACCAACTGTGTGGCTTCTCTGTACGCAACATGTTTACCAAAAGACAGAAAACTGAGTCCGACTCAGAAGGGTGGTGGGTGGTGGGTGGTGGGTCAGAGCTATTAGCCATGTGAGAATCAGTGCCTTGTTTTCTACACTCAAAATTTTAGCCAGCAGCTTTAAATTATAGAACTAAAGCTTATTATTGGATGTGAGTATTAGATAAACACTAGGTTCCAAACTCAAAGCTCATTGATAACTATAGGACTATAGAAGGAACTCATGTACTTAGTTTTGAAAGGGAATCTCAAGATTATCTAGTATTCCAACCATCAATTTTGTTTTCAATAAATTCTTGCATTTTTTTAGTTTTTAGAAATGTCATAGGTCTATTAAACACAAAATCAAAACTTAGAATTTCATTAGTAGATTAAGAATTTATCCGTTAAAAGTTCATAGACATTTTTTACCCAATGGGATTTAACCCACAATCATTTTAACCTTCTTACAGTGGGGGAGAGAGAGAGAGAGTTTTGTTTGTTTAGGGTTAGGGTTTAATGGGGACGGTTTTAGAGAGGGTGATGAATTTGTTTGTCTTTTTTTTGTATTTTTTTGGTTTGTTGTTTATTGGGGTTGAAAGGTCAGCTCAAATGTCTGCATCTCATTACCTCTTTTGATGCCACTACTTCCCTTCTTCTCGTCTTGTCAAATCACTTCCAATCCTTGGATACTCACATGCGCATCTCTGCCTCATTAGGCTTGGCCATGCCTTTGGATTTTGGAAAACTCTTCACCCAACATTCCTCCTCCCCC
>NW_019272023.1:2596593-2598011 GCF_002738345.1 Cucurbita maxima
CCCCCCCCCCCCCCCCCCCCCCCCTTTTTTTTTTATCCTTTTCAATTTTCTGAAGTTCTTGGAAAATTTATAGTTTCAATTGGGTTTGAGTAGAGCTTAATATCTTCCTTTTCAATTTCCCTAAAAATCTTGCAATAACAACATAGATTTCAAAAACAAAAAACAAAGTCATTACTAAACGGTACCTAAATTATCCGATGACCAAACTTCAACTTTTAATTGGGTCCGAGTAGAACTAGATTGATCTTTAGGCTACTTGATAGCATAGGCACAAACTACTCTTTTATAGAAGCTAGTGGAGTTCTAAGCCTCTTCCCAATTATCATACACAAAATAATGTGATGTAAAGCCGAAGAAAATGAGTGCAAATTGTAATGGCATCACGATGATGGTAAGTTTAAGCTTATTAGTGGAGAGTCAAGGGGAAGAATAAGAAAGTGGATGTGTTATTGCTTAGATTCTACTTTGAGTAGTGCCAACCTCACTATCTTATTTACAAAACAATTTTGTTACCTGAGCCTGTATGGTGGTGACAAGACGAATGAGATTTCAAGACTATGAACAATGTTCAATTATGAAATCCCATTTTAAGTATTTTATTTATTCAGCATTGATCTTTCCTATTTTGTTCTTTAATTGTGACAATCTCAAGATAACATGGGTCAATGTCGGCAGTGAGACGATGAGGGATAAGCTTCATCGTCGAGAAGGAAACAACCTGGATCACCAGTAAAGCCCCTAAATGACCGCTCAGTGATAAAGAAGGTAGGGATGCAGAGATAACTAGGAGGCTTGCCTAGAAGCAGCCACCCTTGAAAGAGTGCGTAATAGCACACTGATCGAGTTCTCTTGCGCCGAAGATGAACGGGGCTAAGCAATCTGCCGAAGCTGTGGGATGTAAAAATGCATCGGTAGGAGCGTTCGGTCATTACAGTCGATATCAGATTTCCATCAATGATTTGTTTCACCTGATATCATTCTTCATCTCAATATCAAACATGTTCATATGTTCATGATTGAATTAAAAAAATTTAAAATCTTTTACATTATATTTAATTGGATTGAACAAGAGAGAGTTGCAAAGGGGAAGGGATGCATGGGGTGTGTGTAGGTCAAAGGTGGCATGATTTGGGGAAAGTCAAGATTGAGTGTATAAATCTTGTGTGTGGGAAAGAGATGGAGCTCTCAACTTTAGGGTAATCATTTCCAATCCAAAGGTCAAAATCGGTCAACCTTCCATTTCCCCTAAAAAAAAACTTTTTTTTTTTCAAAGTTGGAATAATCAAAGGTTTTGTGGTTGTATTTAATTTAAGAAGATTTTGAATCCAATTTATATATATTTTTGAATATTTTATTATTGTCTTTGTATGTTTTTTTTTTTTTTTTTTTTTTTTTTTTTTTTTTTTTTTTTTTTTTTT
>NW_019272023.1:2598577-2679966 GCF_002738345.1 Cucurbita maxima
TTTTTTTTTTTTTTTTTTTTTTTTTTTTTTTTTTTTTTTTTTTTTTTTTTTTTTGCCTATTTGTCCTAGTGGTAAATTTTTTCGACAAAAGTAAACTTTATTTAATAATAAATTCAACTAAACCCAACTGTAAAATATTGAGTTGATTTGGTTCGGGTTGTTTGAGGTATTTATTAAATTTTATGTTCTTAATAAAATTATGAAAAAAAATCTATTTATTTTCAAATATTGAACTAAGATTTACCAATATAATTTCAAAACTACGTTCTAGATTTAAAATTTAATTTTCAAGAAATTGGTGGGATAGATAATAAAAGGCAATTATAGATTTTATTTAAATTATAATAAACTTTTAAAATTAACAATAAACTAATATGGGTTGTAACACGTGAATTTAAATCTAAACTATAAATTTTAGCACAAATGTTTATGGAAATTGATGTATTTTGAGGTTGACGCAATGAAAGGAAAGGATTTGAATTGACTCCAACAATTTTATTGCACCATTAGGAATGGAAATTTTGATTAGGTTGACTATATTTTCCTCCACAAAATTTCTTTCTTATAAAAATAAAAAAATAATTAATGTATTTTCTTTGATTGGATTCTCATTCATTTCCCATTTATAGAATTGTCTTTTCCATTTCCATTAACATTACATCTTATTAATTACCAACCCACCCTAATTTTGGCATCACACATTCACAAGGGAGAGATAGAGACAGATGAATCAATCATAAATCATTATGTAACGTGGTTCGAGAGGATGATCAGCCACATTGGGACGAGATCCTTTCGATGACCTATGTTTTTAAAACGCCTATCTTGAGCGGTTTTTAATGTTTTTAAAACTCGTTTCTCTCTTCAATCGATGTGGAATCTCACCATTCACACCCTTTTAGAGTCTAATATCTTAGTTGGCAGTTGTTACTCTCTCAAATCGATGTGAGATCTCACAATCCACTCATTTTGAAGACCAGCGTTATGTATACGGAACAAACAGAAAACTGTCTTTGTCCGAAATTTTTATGCGTACGTAAATTAACTCCACCGTAACAAAAGTGGATCCTTTGATATTTTCTTAGGATTAACTAATGAATCCCAAATCAAAAACTAAAAAATAGGGAATGGATTCATAATAATATCCATATGACTTGTAATAGAACTTATGTTTTTTGGGGTAGGTCGTGAAAGGAGAAGGAAGGTTGGAATGCCAACAGACATTTATTATTGAATTCACCCGACCTGATAGTACCCTATTTTTGGAACATCTAATGCAAAGTCACTGAATGGGTAAGTTGCCAATCCCTAAAACGAACTATGTAATGTACTTTATCTGCTGGGTTATGAGTGGGCATTTTACCAGAGGTTTCTATTGCATCAATCTACTCTTGTTTAATTCCTGTTGAAGCATATACTCGGAAGTGGGAGTGTAGGACGAACGATTTCAAAACTCGTTGACACTCGTTTCTCTCTCAAATCAACGTGCGATCTGACCGAGAAAAATGATAATGGGGAGAGAGAGAGAGAGTGATAATGGGGAGAGGTAAGAGAACGAATCAAAGTCAAAAAGTCTAAGAAAATTTGATGATTGTAAGCAATGGACAGACAAGATATAGTTGGAAGAAGGTAACCTAATAAATATCAAAATCTGTCTTGTCTTTGTGTTTGGTTTTTTTTTTTCTTTTTCTCTCTATTTATGTAATTTTCAAAGAGAAAATAAATAATTGCTTATACATATATAAATATAAATATGCCATGGTGAGTTTGATTGATAGCTACAACCATTCAACCCTTTCACATCTCCATTGGCTCTATCTCCTCAAATATACCGTTCTTTTTTTTTTGTTCGTTACTCTAAAACGCTATTTTCACATGTCACGTAATTTTATATACCATTCGAAAAGAAACTGAGTTACATAATCGAACATAAAAATGCTCCACTCGCACGACTTTGGTTTCTTTTAAATGTTATGGACTCTTGTCAACATGTAGTACATACTTCGTCTAAGTGTGTAGTCCCTATCAATTCCAACTACGATATAACACTGTAATTTGACAATATCATTAATACGAGGAGAGCGACTCCATGACTAAACAAACTACGATACATAAGTGAGCTAGTCATGATAAACTCCTCACAGCTAAAAAATGATTGACGACCTGATGACATGAAGTTTCGATCGGTGTCAAGGCTCTAACTACATCGAAATATTTTATCCACTAAACTACGTCGAGGGACTAAATAAAAAGATGAATAATATTGTGGGGAATGGGAGTAAATATGAGAAAATTGAGGGGGTTTAGAGAAAAGTTGTGTAGAAATAAAAGGCACTAAAAGAGGTGAAGAGAGAGAAAGGGAATAAAATGTGAAAAGACAAGTCAAATGTGAAGTCCACGGTCTTAGACATCATAAGACAGACAGTGGTCTGTGCTGTCAATCCAATGGATTTTATTTCCTCTCTTTCTCTCTCTACATTACTTATAATTTGTCTTCATACAAAACTTTATTATAAAATTAACATATAGTTTTCAACTAACTAATTATTTCTATAATATTTTCTAACACCATACCTTTATATCATTGATAATTCAAATTCCTAAAGTTTTATTTCATAAAATACGATGTCCATTTAATTTGTAGGACCGATCTCTGATTGAAGTGGAAAATTTCTCCCTTTTAACTAAACTAGGATGAAGACGGAGATTATATTTCCATCTCTATCTACGTGCTTGCCAAATCTCTACCCCGTTTATATATATAAGTTTATTGTTAGAATATTAAGTTGATGGACCAAAAAGGTTTCTATGTCTCGGTCTCATCTCTCGCACGGGAAGTCTACATACATACATATATGTACATACACACATATGTACACATATGCTTATATCTACATACATGCATGCATACATACACACACGTACACATACATATATACAAATACACATATATACATACATAAATACATATATACATACATGCATACATACATATATACACATACACATATATCTACATGCATACATATACATACACGTACACATACATATATACAAATACACATATATACATATATATAACACACATATATGCACACACGTACACATATGTATACATACATACATACATATATACATACACATACATACATATATATATATATATATATACATACACACATATATATCTATAAATAATTAATGGTTTAAAAAATAAAAAATAAAAAAATAAAAAAACCCTTTATAATACCTCAGCCGCCCAAAAGAGGCATCCATTTCCCAATTCTCCACCGTTGTTAAAGAAAAAATATCTGATAGCAACAAAGCGCCACCGCACCTCCTCCATGAGCGCCGCCAGGGGGGTTTTAAATTGATCATAATCCAGGAGCGCCGCCATGAGCCTGGAAGACTCCCTAAGATCCCTTTCGCTAGATTACCTTAATCTTCTCATCAACGGCCAGGCCTTCAGCGATGTCACCTTCAGCGTGGAGGGCCGTCTCGTCCACGCCCACCGCTGCATCTTAGCCGCTAGGAGTTTGTTTTTCAGGAAGTTCTTTTGTGGCCCGGAGCCGCCAGGACTTGATCTCCTGAGCCCCGTTGGGTCGCCGCCGCTGCCGTCTCCTCCGTCCAGGGCGGCTACTTCCCAAGTAATTCCCGTGAACTCGGTGGGGTACGAGGTGTTTTTGTTGGTGTTGCAGTTTTTGTACAGTGGACAGGTTTCGATCGTGCCGCAGAAGCAAGAGCCGAGGCCTAATTGCGGCGATAGAGGGTGCTGGCACACGCATTGCTCCTCCGCCGTTGACCTTGCTCTTGACACTCTCTCCGCCGCTAGAGCCTTCGGCGTTGAACAGCTAGCTTTGCTCACTCAGGTTCTTTTTTTTTTTCTTTGGATTTTATGATAAAGTTTTTGACTTTCGAGCTCAAATCCTATTATCTCATGTGGGTTTTGAGTTTTTTCGATTAAAATTGACGAATTAGTCCACTTTTTTGGGTTTTTTGTAGTAATTTGGTTGAACACATTCTAAATTTGGGTTTTTTCTTCATTAAATCGACAAATTACTTGATTTCCTTTTTGGGTTTCGAGTTTTTTCGATTAAAATTGATGAATTAATGGATTTTTTTTGGGTTTTGTTTAATAATTTGGTTGAACAAGTTCTAAATTTGGGGTTTTTCTTCATTAAATCGACAAATTATTTGATTTCCTTTTTGGGTTTTGAGTTTTTTCGATTAAAATTGATGAATTAGTGAACTTTTTTGGGTTTTTTTTAGTAATTTGGTTAAACACTTCATAAATTTTGGGTTTTTTCTTCATTAGATTGGGAAATTATTTGATTTTGTTTTTGGGTTTTTGGCAGAAGCAATTGGGAAGCATGGTGGGTAAGGCCTCCATTGAAGATGTAATGAAGGTTTTATTAGCTTCAAGAAAGCAAGAAATGCATCAACTTTGGTCCACTTGTTCTAACCTTGTGGCTCAATCCGGCCTCCCGCCGGAGGTGCTTGCCAAACATTTACCGATTGATGTGGTGGCTAAAATAGAAGAATTACGGCTGAAATCCTCCATGGCCCGCCGTTCTCTAATCCCCCACCACCACCACCACCATCACCACCATGATTTATCGGTTGCCGCCGACGTTGAAGACCAAAAGATTCGTCGTATGAGAAGGGCCTTAGACTCCTCCGACGTTGAGCTTGTAAAGCTCATGGTCATGGGTGAGGGGTTGAATCTTGATGAAGCTTTGGCCTTACCTTATGCTGTTGAGAATTGCAGCCGGGAAGTTGTCAAGGCTTTGCTTGAGCTTGGCGCTGCCGACGTTAACTACCCCGCCAGTCCGACAGGCAAAACCTCACTCCATATAGCGGCGGAAATGGTGTCGCCCGACATGGTTGCTGTCTTACTCGATCATCATGCCGACCCGAATGTCCAAACGGTCGATGGTGTCACACCGTTGGATATCCTGAGAACCCTAACTTCAGACTTCCTTTTCAAAGGTGCTGTCCCTGGACTAAACCACATTGAACCGAACAAGCTTAGGCTCTGCCTCGAGCTCGTTCAGTCCGCTGCATTGGTTCTATCTCGAGAAGAAGGAAATGTCAATGTCAATGCCAATGTCAATGTTAATATCAATGATGTTTCATCGTCTCCAATATACCCGCCGATGAGCGACAATCACAGTAGTAGCAGCAACAGCAACAACATCGGCAATCTGAATCTTGATTCTAGATTGGTTTATCTGAATCTCGGAGCATCGGTATCGGTTCGAGAAGATGATAACAGGCATGGATCACAAGGAGGCTGTGTCCCAACAATGTATCACCATTCCCATGACTTTTAATGTAAGCAAAATCAAAATCTTTTCATATAAAATTCACATATATCATCTCATCTATATTAGAATTCACAAGAACAAATTTGCAAGCTCATACACGAATTCACGACGAGCTCTAAGTCTTTTCAACAAGAATCAACGAGTAATAACTCGTTAAATAGGCTCAAACATGTTTCGGATTGATCGAACGACGTTGGAGTAAAAACTAAGTTTGATTCTTTTTTGTTTAATTAGTTCACTTTTGTAGGGCTTTTGAGTTAAGCCATGAAGGTATGAAGCAGACAAATAAGCATACTCAGATTTGCTTCAAAATTTGTTCTTTTGTGATTGGGAGACAGTCTTTCAGGTCAATCTTTTCAAACCCTTTTGGTTCTTTTTCACAATTCTTCCTATTAATCAAATATATCTCTTTACCTTATCAAAATCATAATTTTTTTTAGTCTAATTATAAGAAAACTCTATTTTTTTTTTTTTTTTTAATCATTTGGGCTCTGAAATATGCAATTTGTAGTTGATTTTAGTTTGTCTAGACAATTATGAGCTAAAATAATGATAGATATGTATATATATGATATCAGATATCAACTCAACAACATCAATTGATTGATATCTTTTTGGGAGATTAATTTGATTTTTTTGATGGACAAGTACAAATGGGTATGCGCTTAGACTAATATATTTATATGGTTGAAAAAAAAAATAATTATAATTATAATTTTATGTCCATTATTTGATTTCTATGTTTAAAGTTTTTTTAAAAAAAAATTGATGAGCTTAATTTAATTGGTTAAGAAATATATTATCGAGTTTGAATACCTACTAAATTATAAGTTGATAGATATTTGATGTGTATTTTTTTTTTTTTTTTTTAACAAAATATTTGAGAGTGTGGATTTCAAATTGACATTTGGTTGAAAATAATGGAATGTGTATATCGTTATTTCAAATATAAAGGATGGGTTTATAATCAAAAGCGGAAATGATATGTTTGATATCTATCGATGACAAATGTATACTTTGAATATACCATATTATTTGACTCTACATCTTATTTTAGTAGTTGTTTGAATATTTATAGAACTTAGGATTGATATACCATATCAATAAATTTTAAATAATATTAGTAACAAAAAATTATATCATTAATGTATTATTTTTTTATGTCCATCAACGATAATGTATATCGTTTATCGTTCATCGTTCATCGAATATATAATGCTCAAAATCTAATCAAATACAGTTCTTTTACAGGGAAAAGAGGGCTTAAGAACCCCTCTGTTTGCATAATTTTAGGTTTAATTAGGCATATGGATTTGGGAGATTAATTATTCTGTCTTTGCTTTCACAAAGCACAAAAATTTGGTCTAAAATGGAAGTTGGGACATTGGCTTTTTCAGTGTTTGGGAACCAACACAAATTAGCGGCTGATAGACAAGCATATGCTAATGTTTGGTAGAACTTTTAATTAATTGGTTTGATTAGTACCAAAACCAATTCAAATCAAATCATATTCATGCATTCTTTAAAGATCTTAAGTTGAGTAACGTACCATGAGCCTTTAGTGTTTGTCGTGCACATCTTAGTCCCTTACTCGAACTTAAATCGACATAGTTTAGAGGCCTGGTATAATCACTAGTCTCTAGATCCTACCGTATTAGATCATCAATAGATATGAGACGACATTATAAAATAATTAATAAATTGTGAGATTTACAAAATAAGAAACCGGAGATTACCGTTTTCGATTGACAATCCCTAATAAACCCATTTGGTTGTTTAGTGTTCGGGAATAGGAACACTAGAATTTAGAGTTTATTTGGAATGACTTTCCAAATGTTTTCAAACACTTCAATACTTTTTTAAGAAATTAGAAAGTCATTCCAAAAACACTCGTACGTACGTACGTTAATAAATAAATAAATAAATAACAATAAAGCAGTTCTTAGAAGATGGGTAGATTAATCTCAATGTTTTTGACATAATTCTAAAATATGGTAACATGGAAAGGGCAGTTATGTCACTGGGACTTTCTTTTGACAATCCATTTGAGAGGTGCAATCTTGTTTACTTGGGAGAGAAACTCAGGAATCAGCCAAAACTCCCATTCATTCAGCCTTCTCTTGGACCCAGTCTTCTTAGTGTGAGATTGCATATTGACACTCAAATCCTGTCAATCAATGCCAATCATGTTTCTAATATGGCAAAAACTATACACTACAAAGCAAGAAGATAGAATCTTTATATTCTACTTGGTTCTCAAACATTCTTTCATGGTTGTTTTATTTTGATTACAGAACATGGATGGGAGGAGGGGAAGTTGTTAGGATAAGTGGTTTTCTGTATGCATATAAGTTATAAATGGTGGGAGTTCCTTTAAACTGTGGTTTCATCTGAGCACAAGTTTGAGAGAGAACCTGTTGAAGAGAGAACATTTGTACAACAGCCAAGAACTTAGATAATTGCCCAAAACTTCTTTCTACAGATCAGCACAGATTCTGGGTTCTTTTCTTTAGTTTGCAGCATATGCATTTCGACGTCCCATAGATATTTGGGAGCGATTTCTTGTATTCTTGACATTATTGAAGGCTCGTCTCTAATGATGATGTATCCCTGTCCATGGACATTATTCAAAGGAAATTTGAAGCCTAAATCAGTAACAGTAGCAGATTAATGCCAATAGCAAGAGATCTTCATTACAAAAAACTGACAACAGCAATGCCATGCCCATGAAATCTTATGAGAAGCAAAGACAGGTTTTGTTTCTTCATGTGGGTACAAGCTTGCAAAATTACAGGAACCAAATTAATTACCTGAGGTCGTACAATGCGGTCCATTTCCAGCATTATATCCTCCAGCAAGCAACCCTCTTCACCACTTTTATACTGAGAAAAAAGATGGTATGCATGCAACAAATCGTATGTCCGCGGATAAGTTGAAAATGGTTCACACCTACATGAGACACTTGAAGACTGAGCTTTCACTAAGACAAAGGAAAGAAACAAATGGGCAGTACATAAAATAATTTTTGTCTTTTTAAATCTATACAAAAGAGAAACTGATAATAGTTACAAAGATCCTTAGACAGCAGCACCAGAAGAAAGCATGAAAGCTGATCATGGCTCATACCTCTCCCAAGACAGCCCCAAAAACTTCTTCAATTTTTTTCCGAAGTAGTCAAAAAAGTTGTATGCCAAAAGTATGATCCTGCTAATATTTGGAAGATGTTGGAGAAGAAATAACTTACCAATCATGAAAGGCGCCAATCAGACCTCGGTCGTATATAGCAGATAGCGTATTTTGCATGTTTGTAGCAACTACATTCATAACCCAGACTGGAAAATTGTTCAAAGCCACTGCAAATCCACCATAGAGAGCATTCATGTCCATGACATTTCGAATATGTGTGTTGCTGACATTCATCAATTTCCAGTACTGGTTAACTTGAGCTTTCCAAAACAAGGTATCCAAATCAAATTCCTCTTGACTGACACCTGTAAGTGAAGACAAGGATTGCATCATATACCACGGCAATTAAATTTCTAGGTAAGAGCAAATAGTCCCAAATTAGAATAATTAAGACACTTCTTGGGAACGTGAACTAACAAAGGTTCACCTCGCACCATTTGCTAGCCCAATGATGTTACCTGTTACGGTTAATAAACAAAGTTCCTATTTACTTAAATAAGTTGCCATTCCAAACAGTTTTTTAAAGTGACAATAACTCCACAAAGTAACCGAAGTTATTGTTCAAAAGAAAGGGTATTCAGAAAATACACAGATAACCCAGGAATGTTATTGAATGTTTTTCTAAGTTGATTGATTCCTGCTTTTGAATGAGAGCTTGGTGAACAGAAGAGACAAAAACAACTAGGAGGATTTCTTTAGAAAGAAAAGAGTTACCTATTTTTCTGAGAGTCCTCGAATATACTGAAAGGCGCTCTGGTCTCGGAGGTAACTTCTGAGAATATGACTGATCAGTTACATGAATACAGTTTCTTAAAGGTATTTTCCATGATGGTTTAGAATCATCCTCAGCATCACATATTTGCACAATTTTACGATCCGCGTTGATGATAAGGCATGATGGATTTTCCTGTTTGATCCAGATAGCAGTCTGAACCTTTCTGGCAATGAGCTTCCAACACATTGCTGTTGTCAGATTTACCAACTTCTCCCATATCATTGGGAAATCTTTATCTTTTCTATAGGCAGGGGGAGCTGAATAGACAAAATATCCATTTGGCCGCAGAAGCCGATCAATTTCTTTGAGTAAAATACCATCTGCAGAGAAGAAGGACAAAGTGTAACTTTAATGAATTCCAGGTATACATCAAAGCATTCAACCTGACAAGATTCAAGATGAAGGCATATAAGAGCCTTCATAAAAGAATTCAGTGTGTCACGTTTATTACCCGGAACAGAATCTGAACTTACACAGGGCTAGCAAGGGAAATAAGTAGCAACATTCATAAAGTTGGCAACCATAAATGTAGACATGGATAATGGCATCGTGGTTTTCATTATCTTAATACTGCTCTTGAGGTTTCTTAAAATTAGTAGTCATTTTGCTGATATTTAAAAGATGAGACATTAAAGTTTTTTTTGTGCATAACAACTACAAGAAGAGGACCATAGTAAGTGACTCTAACAAAAATTGAATAACAACTGTTTTTGTGCATAAAAAGTACTGAAATACCGTTTTCATGCCAATCAACACGGCACCTTGAGCAATGGACCATCTCAAAGGAACTTGAGGGATATGGCATTTGCTTTGTTGCCAATGCAGAAATCATTGCACCGATACCTCTCTCTAGTGCAAATTGAATCTGATTCTCATGCCCATCCTTAGGAGCAAAGGACATTGTCTGAATGTCCAATGGAAGAAGATAAGCTGAGAAACTAGCGACGCCACAGCCAACATCTAAAACCTGATATACTCCAGCAGAGCTTAGTGTGCCTGTCTCATTTGTAGTCATGTTTCCTAATCTGCGTTTCATAAAATAGGATAAATAGAACAGTCTGACAAGGAAACCTATTTGTTGTTCAGATTTATCAGAAATTACAAGGAATATTTTTTAACATCAGTTCCCAAACAGAAAATTAAATTAAAACTGCTGGACAGATTAATATGAACCCACTGATAAAGGGTGTGAGTAGACTCACGTCCCAATAAGAAACAAATAAAAGAGGAAAAGGGAAAGTTCAATAAGCCAACAGTGAAACCTTTGGATGTACTCAGGCGCCCCATGTTTGAAATGAGTACCACCTCCAGGAAACCACCATAGTTGGTCCTTCTCATGGACCCAATTTTGTCCTCCTTTAACTTCAGCGAGGTGTGTATGATTCACATTGCTTCGCCACACATAATCCCGGCTGGTTGGCCACTTTACTGGGATCTTGTAGTCTTCTGGTGGAGGCACCAAACAAAACAAGCGGTTTTCAAGTGGAGGACAATGCCTCTCAAGTTCTTCTCTTCTTGAAAGATCCAATGTCGGAAGCAATTCTTTTAGGTAAGAAATGTCATGGCAAGGAATATACTCAGCGTATTTTAATGGGCATACATCCATACCATTCTCTGGAATTGAAAGTGGTACCTTCCTGTAAGTGATTGACACTTGGTTTGACATTGAGGAATTTCCTGCAGTATAAGTAATAAACTTTGAGTCAAGAAATTGATTGCAGCAATAAAATCAGACCTTTGAAGTTCCCTAAAAGCACAAGAGTATGTCACAAATCCAGAAGGTACGCACATGTTGATCTAAAAAGGAGAGTGTGAAAGAAGAAGGATATACAAAGAACAAGTCAGAGATTGTCTTATAAGTAGGTTTTACATTTCTTAGGCAGCATCGTTGACTTGAAATAAAAGAACCTAAATTCCACCAGAGGGAACGATCATTTGAAGACCACTTTTAATGTGAAACTGCAACCATATTTCCCGTGTTTCAGAGAGACAACTAATGGAATAGCCAATTTGTTTTTTCGTAAGTGAAAATGATGGGTTATTGATATTTATAATGATAGTATTTTAGTGAAGAATTAAGTTATTACTCACCAAAGAAATCTATTCCTATGAACAGGGAGAGAGGAAAGAAATGAATATAGGAATAGATGGAGATAAGAAACAATACAAAAGATTTCTTTTTTGTTGCAATTGGATTCTTTCCTCTTTTTTCTTTTTGTTCCTGTTCTTCTTTCTGGGAGAAGGGGACTTCCTAAATAAGGGATTATTTTGTTTCTGATAGTTATTTATTTAATGGGTGGATAGGTGCATACTCTGGATCAGAATCCGTGGGAGTACTGCTTGAAAGTTTCTACAAACTTAAAGCCCCAATTCTATTATTTTTATGTTATGCATTTTGCATATCTATTTATCATACAAATTCTTGAGCAAGAGCTCAATTTCATTCACCCACTAGACTAATTCAAAAGGTGGAAGTGGATGAATTTTGAGTTTCATTCCTACAAGCAGAAAAAGATAGTGGTGACAGTAGTCTTAATCCCCATGGAGATAATTTGTTTAATAAGCATCTCCCTTCCAAGTGACATTTTCCTATACCAACCGATGGTGGGCCTTCCTTAAAGAAGTAAAGCATCACTGCCAGAAACAAGGCAACACCCCAGACATGCTTAATTTTTTTTTTTTTTTCTTAATCCCTGTACTATGAAAACTACAAAGGAATTGGTGCTACAAAGGAGAAAAAATAATAATAAAACAACCTATCTACAAACCCAATCCAGAACGCAGAAATCTAGCAGTGCAAGGGTAACAATCAAGATCTAAACAAAGAACTAAGCATCATTTTCATAGGAAAAAAAATTACTAAAATTGGGAAACATAGAGAGACGAAAGTACCAAGTAATGATGATGAAGTGGAATTTGAAGGAAGGTGAGAAACATAAATAGGAACATTGTTGCCGAAGAGAGTGCCTAAATAGAAAGATCCAACCATAAGTAGCAAAGCAAACATTATCATCTGCCATGATTGCAGAGCAAAAACAGAACCCAACCCATAGCCGCCACCCATTGTTTTCTTCCCCTCGGACACGAGCTCTCTCTTGGAAACTTGAGAAATCCGTCAACACCGAATGGGCATTACCATTTGAGAGAGAGAGAGAGAGAGAGAGGTCCGAGTATAAACAGCTACAGATGTGAAGACTAATTTGGAGCCTAAAGCTGAGATTTGCGGAAGAACACTTTCAGTTTCAGAGATGGATTCAACCTCTCTTGATTTCACAGATCTTCTTCTTCTTCTTCTTTTATTCAGAATCCTTTTTTTTTTCCTTTTCTATTTCTACCGTTTTTCCCTTCTTTTTTTTTTTTTTTTAATAATATTATTATTATTTTAATGATTAATCGTTTTACAAAAAAAAAAAAAAAAAAAAACTAAATATTAAATAATTTAAAGCTTTATTTTTAATAAAAAAAGTAAATAATATTTACTAAACACATATATATTCAAAAGGAAAAAAAAATACAGTTTTTTAATCGTATATAATTGATTTTTTTTTTTTAGTTAATTAAATTCATTGGGATTTGCTACTATTTAAATTAATGGGCTTTTAGATTTTATTTTACAATTATTTTAATGTTGCTTTTATATATTAGTAGCCAAATATGATACATTATTTTTAGAAAAATTACAATTTATGCTACAATATATTAAATTTATTACTAAAAAAATACAATTTAAAATTTTAATGTATTTAAAAAACATGCAATAATAACATTAAATATTTAATTTTAAGATTAAATTAATAAAAATAACGTTATGTCTCAAATTATATAATTTTCAAAAGTATTAATAATATCTTTAAAATAATTCATTAAACTCATTATCAAACGAAAACCTTTAATACTATATTTTAAAGATAAATTTTTAATATTAAATATTTAAAAAATAATTATGAATTATAAAAGTTTCTGAAAACTTCATAAACACACAACTTTTTTAAAAATTAAAAAATTATTTTTAACTTTTTTAAAACTAAAAAATGAGTTACGGTTTAAACAACTTGTTTTTACCTTTTTAATTTATGTTTTTATTAATTTTTTTTTTATCTATAAGATGTTGTCAAGATTTAAAAAATATTAATATCCTTGAATTAAAAAAATAAAAATTTAGACATGATCCAGTAGATAAATCACAAGTATTTTCTAGATTTTTTTATTTATTTATAAATATTATAAATGTTAATGTTTCATTTAAAATTTAATATATATTTTTTTAAACCTAATAAAACTTTTTGAAATTTAGAATAATTTTTAAAACAAGTATTATACATATATATATATATTTAAAGTTTTTAAAAAATTAAAATGTATTTTATTTTTATTAATTTAGCCTAATTTTAGGTTTAAATATTTTAATTTTTTTTTGTTCAAAGCTTAGATTCTGTGGAGAGGTCAATTTCCGGACAGTTTTTTGAGAACCGCCAAGAAATACAACCAGGTTTTCCAATTCGGCGCTCTAATATATCCTTTCAATTCGCGCGTACCGTCCTTCCGCATCAGCAATCCGCCGTACTCAAATCTGCCTCTAAATTCCCACAAGCAGCTTGTGAAGTACAGCAAAACTTTCAAGATCCAAGCCCTTCCAGGGATGCCGACTTCTACTGCAGCAATTGCAGATTCAGGAGATTCGTCCAAAACTACAATTGGTTCTAGTGTTGAAGATAGCTCTCTCAAGGAATCAGGTTCTGCTCAATCTCAATCTTATGCCCAAAATGAAGTGCAAGAACTTGAAAAGTTTGGCAACCAAATTTCTCCTTGTCAACCGGGAGAAGTTCATAGTTCTGTAGTAATCTATTCTGATCAAGAGAAAACCCCAAGTTTTGGAAATGATCAGAACATTGTTCCCCATGCTGGTGTGTTTAATATTGCTGTCTCGTCTTCTAGCAAATTCGGGTCACATGTTGTCGATACCAGAGACATTGACAATGCTGTTCGGGATGCTGTGTTGAGGGAACAGGTATGCACGTTTAATATATTTCAGTTTTTCAAATTCCTGTAAATGTTGTCAGAGTTCTGAATACTATGACGGCGCTCTCTTCCATTGCTATCCCCATTCAGCCTGACTCTTTTTGCTTTCTGCATAGCCCTCATGTTATGTTTCATTTTTTATAGATGTTTTAGTTAATCTTCTTTTACAATTTTGTTCCTCCTATTTTCGATGGCGCTTCCCCCTCATCACCTTCCTTCTGATGGGGACTAATTTTATGGTTTGCTAGAGTAGATAGAATACATTTGGACGTTGCAAATAACGTGAATTAAATTAGAATATGTGTACCGGATTGTAGTGACCAAAATGGTAGTTCAATAATAATAATAAAAAAGTTCAGAACTTCTGTGGGGGATGGAGGAATGAAATGTTGCGTCTTCGTCCAAAAGCAATATGGAAGCAGCTTCTTCTGAAGATAACGAATCTGTTTCATCAACGCGTTGATTAGTTGAAGTCAACATTTATTTCGTTGGGTTCGAATTTTAAAGGGTTCTTGGAAGAAGGTTTTTTAGTCTCTATTTGATATAATTTTCTTAGAAGAATCTTGAGGCTTTTATTGTTCTTTCTCATTAAGATGTTGGATCGCTTAAGTCATCATTTGTATTGTTGGTTCAAATTTCAAAAGGTTTTCTTGGAAGAAGCCTTTTTTCGTCCAACATGTGCTCTAGTTTTTTATTGGCATTTATGGTTACTCCAAAATTTCTTTTATTTCATGATAACTTTAATCTTAGCTTGTTTGGGTTTCATTAATGTTCACGAGGAAGAAGATTGTAGTCGTTTCTTAGTTCTTGATTTTGTATTTTCTTTCTTTTATTCTTATCCCCTCTGGGAGTTTGTAACCTTTGAACATTTTTTGCTTTTCATTATATCAATGAGATGCTTTTCTTGTTAAAAAGAAAAAAGGAAAAAAAAACCCTAAAAAAAATGGATTTAGGTTCCTGCCAACTAACTTCAATTGGTATCCAATCTCTCCCCAAAAAGCTAAATATCTTGAAAAAGCTTTTATATAGAGCAGAAATTTGTTAGCCTGTGGGGACGAACAAAATGGGGCTGGATGGTTTTACCGTTGAATTCCATAAGTCTTGGAACGCCCTTTAACCTGAAATAATGAGTACTCCAAGATTTTCAAGAATTGTATCATCAATGCTAGCTTCAGCAAGACCTATATTTTCCTCATTCCAAAGAAATTGGATGCTAGAAATGTGGGAGACTACCACCCAATTACCCGCATATCATGTATGTACAAGATCATTGCTAGGATTCTCTCTTAAAGGCTTAAGAAGGCACTTCCTTATACTATCACTGAACAACAATCAGCTTTTGTGGCTAGTAGACAAATACTTGATGTCTGTTTAATAGCCAATGAGCTCATTGATGATTGGAAATGAAAAAAGAAGCAAGGGCTGATCATAAAACTGGAAATTGAAAAAGCCTTTTATAAGGTGAATTTGGGATGTTCTTGAAGAAATTTTTGTGGGTAATGGCTTTGGTCCAACGTGGAGGAAATGGATTTGGGGTTGTTATCCTCTCCTAATTTTTCAATCATCATTAACAGCCGTTTGAGAGGAAAGATCCTGGCTACTGGAGGCCTCCATCAAGGTGGCCCCCTCTCCCCCTTCCTCTTTATTTTGGTTGTGGATTGCTTTAGTCGTCTTATGGTTCATGCTTCAAATAGAAAAGTCATTCAAGGTTTTTCTATGGGAAGAAGTTCCCTAGATATGCATGCATCACCTATAGTTAGCCGATTACATTATGTTGTTCTCATCTAAAGAACAAGTGCTTGATAGTTTTTTCAACATTGTGCAGCTATTTGACGTAGCATCATGGCTTGATGTTAGGTGGAAAGAAAGTTCCTCTCATGGAAAAACAATCATATCTCAAAGGGTGGAAGACTGCAACTCTTGCCAATCTTCCGTCCAACTTATTATATGGCCATCTATAGAATGCCAACCAAAGTGAGTAACATTATGGATCAATTGCCCATAAATTTCCTCTGGAAAGGTAACAATGATGGCAAGGGTCTTCATCTTGTCAAATGGGATAATCTCCTTCACCCCTTGGAGAAAGGAGAGCTTGGTTTACACAAATTGAAAGATCGAAATGGAGCCCTCATTGCAAAATGGATTTGGTGTTACAATGTGAGAAAACAGCTCTTTAGAGGAAGGTCATTGATACAAAATATGGGACTAACCTTCTCAACAAAAAATCGGGCAGCAACTCCTTGGAAGAGCCAAGGGTCCATTGAAAAAAAGCCATTATGAAACATTTCTATCTGATTCACGATAGATTATCCTACACTATGTGATGGGGAAAATATTCCCTTCTTGCAGGACATATGAATTGGAAATGACTCTTGCAAGAAAATTTCCCTTGATTTTTTATTTTTCTCTCAGTAAAGATGGGGTTATCAAGGATTTCTGGAACACAGAGTTTGGTTTTTGAAACTTGAGATTGAGATGAAACCAGAGACAGAAATTGACGAATTTGGGGCCTTCTTACACTGCCTGTCCACTGTTTCCTTATCTCACAGTTCTGATTTAGGAATTTGGAACCTAGAGACATAGTTTCCAACAGCTCTCTCTTGCGTGATATAGCCCCCTCCAATACAGAAACTGAATTTCCTCTTTATGATTCGATTAGGAAAGGACACTATCCAAAAAATATCATTTTTCCCATGGGAGCTATCTCACAAAGCTATTAATATACTCTTGAAAAGTTAAAGAGAAGACTGCCTGAGATGGGTTTGTCTCCACAATGGTGCTTTATACGCAAACAGAAATCAGAATCTCAAAGTCACCTCTTGGTCTCATGTAAATTTGCGAAGACCTTTGGAACTATGTCCTCTCTTCATTTAACTGGTATGCGGACATTTCGGAAGATCCCCATGTCCTCCTCGCTTACACCCTTGGTGGGCATCCCTTCAAAAAGGAGAAAAAGGACGATTTGGGAGAATTATATAAGAGCCTTCTTCTGGAATTTGTGGCCAAAAAGAAATAGAAGATCTTGAGAAAGAGCTTTCTTTTATAGATTTTTTTATGCTATAGTTAATACGGTTGTGAATTGGTGTAATGTTCTCCCTTATTTCACCACTATAGCTTTACCACACTCCTTTGTAACTCCGTTGTGGGGTCTCCCTGCTTTTGTAATTTTTATACCATCAATGAAATTGTTTTAGACAAAAAAAAAAAAAAAAAAAAAGTTGTCAGAAGAGGTCCATCCAACCCTAACATAATTGTTTTTTTTTTTTTTTTTTTTTCATATTAAATATACATTTTCAATCTATTTTGAAGTACATATATATTCTTTTGAAAAATGTATCTTCAACATGTTGTCCTAATTTTTTAGAATTGACATGTTTCTGTATTCGTGTCATGTTGTATATGTTTTCCATGTCCATGTCTATGCTTTTTAATGGGTAGATTTCATTGAGGGAGAGAAGAGTATTCAATACAAAGAGGAACCTGCACCACAAAAATGTGGGATATTGGTTCTCTTTCAGCTTCCTCATGGTGCCTGAAGTTTCCCTTACATATGAATTGGAGAGGATTTTATATTTATTTTAATTCTTCTTTAGATTTCTTTAGCTCTCCTCTTGTAATTTTATTCATATTCCGGACACTTTCTTATCTATCTAAATAAATCATTTTAGTTTTTCAAATGCTTTAATTAGTTTTTTCCCTAACAGGAACTTGCTACCCAAAATATTATTCGTAGCCAAAGGTGATGGTTCTTCATTTGTTTTTGAGGTATTACAGTTCAAAATTAATAATCGAAACTAAATATATTTTCTCTTCCCAGAGACTCCGTGGGTGCAGATGGACTTCCAGAGGAGAGATCAGATATCTTTTCAGAACGTTATGACCCAAGTACTCTTAAAGTATGTAATTTTCTACCTTCATACAACTTTCATTCCTAAATTTTCTTTAGAATGTTGGATAGCTACACCTTCAACAGAGTTAGCTGTATGTCATCACTGCCACCATGGTCCCTATTTATTTGCTCTCTTGAGAAACAGTTGTCTTTGTATTGAGTCTATGAATGTACAAAAAGGTGGACTAGGATGGTGTATTACAATGCGAGAACAATAGGATACTCTTAAGTAAGACTGATTATTTACTTTTTAAGCATTAGTCTAACCAATAAACTTCTTAAGCATTAATGCATTAGTCCTGTTGGTAAGTTCTTGGGTTCTCTTGCTCATACTGGCTTAGAGGTTCCAAGTTTGAACCTTTGAGTGAGTTCAATACCAAAAACCTTCGATGTCATATGGTGGGTCCGGTCCTTGGGGCAGGTGCGGGTGCCTAAGCTCCAACTCCCGATTATGTATGTAAAATACTTCTCGAAGAATTGTGAGAGCCATGGATATGTTCTTTGGACTCTTTCATTCGTGTTGATAATGCATGACCTGTTATACACACAAAGGCTTATTATTCATTATCATATTTTGTAGCTTTGATGTATTTTTCCTTCATTAATGTTACTTCAGGAGCATCTTTTGAAGATTACTACTGAACATCGTGCAGAAATGGCGATGAAAAGGGGAAAGTTGAATCTTCCTGAAGAAGGTTGGTACTTTGTAATCTTTATATTGAACTTTTCCCTTCACTTGCTCTTGTTGTTGCTCAATATTAGGTAATACAGAATGGGCCAAATTAAGCCTTAACCCCAGTGGTATTGTCAAATGAAGCAAACTTATTGACTTGGCTCCCCAGCACTGACTGGGTATTCTCTACAAAATCCTTGATGATGAACATCGGTGAAAAAGTAGAAGCAATAAATCCCACATTAGCAAAGACAATATGGAAAGGACATCACCTAAAACGGTGAAGTTCCTCATTTGGGAAATAGCGCATAAAGCCATTAACACGAGTGAAAATCTTCAAAAAAAAAAAAAAAAAAAAAAAAAAAAAAAANCAGGAAAGGAAACGAATCACAAAGTCACTTATTTATGTAATGCACATACGCTCAAAATTTATGGACAAGGATTCTTAATATATTCGGATGACATCTCACATTTTCTAGAGAGGTAAAGGATCTATTGGACATGGGCTTGACGTACCACCCCTTCAAGTATGCAAAAGCCATACTATGGAAAAACCTCATCATGGTTTTCTTTTGGAACCTATAGAAAGAAAGAAATCAAAGAATATTTGCGGAAAAGGCACAAACTTATACAAAACTCTTTGACAATGTTGTTTACCAAGCCATATCTTTGGGTAAACTGTCTAATATTTTTACTTCCTATAGTTCTATCTCCCTCATTGTTAATTGGGAAGCAATTTTGTAAACATCAGGTATATTATATCCCTTTTATAAAATAATAATAATAATATTAGATTCTTTAAGTACATTTAGGTAAAGATATCCATTGTTGAATGAGAAGTGTTATATGCATGATTGCACATTTTTAGGGATATTGATGTATGGAAGTGCTTAGGCATATGCAAGGAAGGGATTTCCTTTTATAATGTGAATATTTGAGTCGGATGATGAGTATACACTATTCTCACGTGACAGATTGTGGGACACTACAACTTACAAAATACAGTTGTTGAGAAACACAAAGGATCTTTTTTTTAATCTTAGGTAGGTAGCCACTTTGAGATTTACCCTTTACCTCCTTGTAATCCTCATCATTGGGCCAAGTCAGGTTGGTCCGACTAAGAAAAGTAATGCGAGCCTCCAATAGCCTAATTGAGGTTCTTGCTTGTGGACCTGGCTTATTCAATCAAAATTTGGATGGGCTTGGGTTGGCTATTGGATAAATACTTAAATAACAAATTTTAAAAATATACTGTTTTTGAATTTCTTAAACCAAATTGTATTGTAATTTTATGTTAGGTCTCAATGTGCTCGCTAGAATCCCTTTCTTTAGTAGGACCTCCATTTTGTGGGGTTGTTTTTTTGGATGTCCTTGTATTCTTTCTTTCTTTCTCAATGAAAGTTCAGTTCGTTATTAAAAAATGAAATGTATTGGATTTATATTTGGTTATAGAAGATGCCGACAGTTCTGTGCATAAGAACAAAGGAAGATTTGCTTTTTCAAGAGGGGGCAGAATTACAATGGCTAATTCAGAAATTCTAAAAATTTTCAGGTCAAGAAACTACCGGGATTTTTGGGATTTGGTTACTCCTTTTGCTTCTTCTTGGTCTTCTAGTTCTTTTTTCTTTTCTTTTTTTTTTTTTTTTTGTGCGTGCGTGTGTGTAATCATAAACTAGCTCATATTTACACCAATTGGGCATCCTTTTTGTAACCCTTTGGTGTATGGGGATATCTCTTCTCCCCCTGCTTTTCTAATTTCTCTCTTGATAATGATATGTTTCTTATATTAAAAAAAAACAAAAAACAAAGGAAGAAAAGATGGTTCTTGATCCTCCCTGTGAAAAGGAGGAAGCCCTCTTGTTGTGCAAGCCCTGCAGTGCGCTACTCTCAACTACTCGTCGAGCAAGTTTTTTGCACTTTCATTTCATAGGAACTTAGATCACCTACGTGCATGTAAACAAGAACCACCTCAAACCGGATTCTGACTGAATAGAGTGCAGAGCCTTGCCAACAGTGAGCACAAACGGAAGCAAACTTCTGATTTTGGGATGTGATGGCCATTATATTAAGGTTATTATTATAGTATTCAACTAACCCAACAATCCAAAAAAACCAAACGTCCCTTCCTAATTTGTTGGGATTGAGTTAAATCTTTCTTTAAAAAAAAAAGAAAAGAGAAAAAAAAAAAAAAAACTCAACCCCATACTATTTAGGTTAAGTTAAATCATTTCTTTGCAACCCACTTGCTTTTGCAATCATGGGAGAGAGTTGCCTCAACTGTGACATGAAACGTTTTTAGGACAGATGGATACAGATGGAAAATGATTGAAATATTGTATGCTCGAATTCGTACTCTTTTTTTAACTTCTCTTGTTCAAAATATTTCCATGATATTGTTTATTGCAAACTGGGAATTTCACTTGTTTTTCCTTTTTCCCTTTTGTTTTTGTGGTTTGCAGCCTTATTCTTGTGTAACTCCCTTGTAATTATAATTATACTTTTACTGCTATAAATGCCAGCTGGAGACCTATTTTGAACTTTGTAATTTCATTCACATCAATGAAATTTTCTTATATGTAAAACAAAATATTTTCTGGCCTTTCATATAAACTTTTTGTTCGTAGTTTAGAGACCAGTTTGAAATAATTAATAATATCAGTAGATATGTGACTATTCTTCTTTGACTGATACTGTGATACATTATTATTCCATATTGGAGAAGCCTACAAACTCAAACATATAATCTTCTTTTTCCCTTTCAAGGAGAATGACATCTTGTTCTCATGCAGGGAACTTGGAAATTGGAAATGGTTATGGCGTACCTGGTGGATGTGCTTTCTATGGGGCTTCAAAGCCTGGAATTGTTACCCACGGTAAAAACCTTATCTTTATGCTTGACTTCGATGTTGACCTCCAAATTGGTTCATTTCATTGTAGTCATGCTTTCAGGAAATAATACGATTGACCAGAAAATCCAGGGACAGGTTAGGGAAACCAAACAGAGTTCTTCTGCCAAAGAATTGCCCGAGTACCTCAAGCAGAAGCTAAAAGCTAGGGGTATTCTTAAAGAAGATGCAAAACATAGCAATTCTGTAAGAATTGATATGCCTTTGTATTCTTTTTTTTTTTTTTTTTTTCTCAATGAAAGCTTGGTTATTCATTAAAAGAAATGATATGCCAAAATTCCTAAAACAAGCCTTGGCAGCTGCGTCTTAGTCTTATTATTTAGCCACAGACCAATCTGACCTGGTAAAACCGATATTTACCTGTTCTCCCTGCTGAGTAAATAAATACTTCAATTTTCTCCTTTCTTATCTTTAAAAAGCAGATTTCTAAAGAAAAGCTTATGCACCTAAATTTCGTTCAGATTCATAAATAGTATTTTGTATCATGATTGAGATTTGAATTTGTGGCCTCCTGATAGCAATTATAGTTCAATTTTCCCTCGCATACTCTTTATTCAATTGCTTCTCTCAATCAGTTATCAGAACAATAACCGAACCTTAATTACAGGCAAATGCTGATGCTATTTCAAATCAAATGTTGCAAGGAGAAAAGTTGCCTCATGGATGGGTGTGTACTGTTTGCAATTTCCTTACCAATTCTATGCTGTGTTCTCTTTCACTATCCAACTTATGCTAGTATTGCCTATTCCATCTTGTAAGTTAGGTTGCTTTTCTTTGATGTTGTGTTTCGTGACTGAATTTGAATTGGATGTATTTTAACAAAATATTTCCAACGAGTAAGAATGTAACATGCTTGACTATTTATTCCATAGAGTAATGTTAGTTTAACCATTTTTCCCTATGATGTACTTGATCAATAAATATACTAAATTTACTTTGTTATAATATATCATACATTTAAATATTACCAGCCTTTGTTTCATATGAACAATAATCATAGTATTAGTGCATATGATCCCAAGGGGTGGTGTCGTCGGGTACCTGGTCTCTGATGTCATTTGTTCGAATCTTCGGGTGAGCTTGATACAATTTTTTTTTTTTTTTAATGTGTTTGGGCCCTTGGCGGGTGTGGACTAAAGAATAGTGTGTTTGATGTTTTAGTCAACGTAGCACTTTAGTTTCAGAAATAATATTATTTAATATCAACTATCATTATGTGGTGTTTGCTAAAACAGTTGAGTTTGTGAAGTGAATGAGTTTTGACAGAATAATTACGGAAGGTCAGTTTCCCATATGTGAGTGAGTATACCTAGCGTCTAGGGGACCTTGTTATGGGGTTGAGGCGGCCATTACTGTAATAGGGACTTTAGATTTTTATTTTCTTTTAATTTGTTTGTTTCATATATGGTTGTTGGTAAACCATCAACTGGATGGGAATATTGTAATTTATGCTTTTTTTATGATTAAGAGTAAAATACACTTTTTGGTCCCTAAATTTTGAACGTAATTTCTGTTTGATCCGAGAATTTTGAAGCTAATACTTTTAGTTCTTGAGATTTGAATTTAGTTTCTATTTGGTCTTTGAGATTTCAAAAGTGACATGTTTAGTTTTCGACATCTAAATTTTCTTTCTAATTGACGCCTGGTAATTGAAATTTGTTTAAATGCCCATGTAAAGAAAATAAAAAATAGAAGACAGTTTTAACAAAGTTTATTTAGGAACCTATTTTAAACCTCAGGACTAGTTAAAAGTCAAATTCTCAAACCTCGGAGTAAACATTGTTCGAAATTTCAAGGAACAAATACAAACTAAATTTAAAAATCAAGAATCAGAAGTGTTAGCCTTAAAATCTGTTTGAATAACAGACGTTTAGTATCCCAGGGACCAAAAGTATAAGTTACCAAAGAAAAAAAAAAGTGTGATTGGGAATATTGACTGGTCTAAAAGAGAGAATTCTTTTTATTTCCAAACAGTTTCAGTAAAATATGAAGATGTGTTGGGATACATTTTTTTGGAAGTATGTCCTCAGGCCTCCTTTTTTATAAACTTGTGTGTTTCTACTGCATAGGTGGAGGCTAAAGACCCTGGCAGTGGTGCTTCATATTACTATAATGAAAGCACTGGGAAGAGTCAATGGGAAAGGCCCACTGAATCTTCTTTTGGTTTGCAACTTTCATCAGCTGTATCCCTTCCAGAAGATTGGATGGAGGCAGTCGATCAAATAACAGGTTGGTGAGAGATTTAATGTATTTATTAATTTGATATACTTATGCATTATCTGGAGGATTCCGACACCATAATCCTTGTCGTTTCAGCTTTACCATACTTTTTCTCGATGCATGTTTAAATTTCTGATTTCCCCTAAAAATAAGAATGATATATCTTTAAAGGTTAAGTTCCAAGTTTCTTGTTTGGCATTCTTTCTGAGGCCTAGTTACGACCATCCACTTCCTGGTTTGCATTTTAAAGCTTCTAACCATTGGATACATCTTCCCATTAAAAAAGAGAAAAAAAAAAAAAGTTGTCCAATTGTGAGTTGCTGGACACCTGGATTCATTCTGCCCTTTGTTCTTTGCTGGTTGCTCAAAATCAGACTGGAGGTAGCACTTAACAACTAAACCATAGAGAATCTTCATGTTTAGTCCTGTCCTGTATCCCAACCTTTTTTGCTATTGATGGGGAGAGTCTAGACGTTGAAGGCTTGAGTAATCTGCTTGAATTGTGTGGAAACTTGTTTATTTGGCATCTCATGAATCTTCTCTACAAAGTTCGCAAGGCTTGAGAATGGAATTATACATTGAAGGATGCTTATGTTCTACCTTTACTGTTATGTCTTCGTAGCTTTCCTTTCAATGAAAAAGATGCTCAGAAGAAAGTTGATGATTAATATAGTTTGCAGTTTTGTTCCTGTTGACAACTTTTCATATGATTGCAGGCCATAAATACTACTACAATAGGAGAACCCAGGTAACCCAGTGGGAGCCGCCTGCTGCATCTCATCAGGCAACTTTGGCACACTCGAATGTTGGTGCTCCTGGGTCTTGGAATGACCAAACTTCGGGGCAAAGTAAATGTGTCACATGTGGAAGCGGAATGACCCTCGTGCAGGGTTCAAGATACTGCAACTGTTGTGCAAGGTAAATGAGATATCTATATATCTATGCTAAAAAAAATGAAGATCTTTTCATTAAGAAACTTCAAAGTAAAGAGATGGGGCATGAGTGAACACACTAGATCAAAAAAGATATTGAGACACATCCTTACTAAGGCGATTGTTGGTGTTTAAAGAAAATCTGAAGCAGGGCTGTTCTTCTATAGTCATAAGAGCTGTCAGTCCAAGGAGTCCTTGGGTGAGCATTAGTTAGCATTGAGTCCTTTAGATTCTTCTGCCTTCAAATTAGGCTCTGGTAACACGAATCATGAACCATTCTTGGAATATGGCTTCTTCTTCCCTGATCAGATTATTACATAAGTTCCTTAATCGGATTTCCTTCCATTTTCAGAGTTACTTCTAATCCAAACAGCTTAATTTCTGATTTGCGGAATCATTTGAACCATTCTTGGAAAATTACATTGAGGAGAAATTTGAAGGATGATAAAATTATGCACTTTAGTGATCTAATTTTACTATTAGAAGAGGTTCATATAAGCTTTAGGGACAACAAAAAATGTATTGTTGTTTTGCCTTACGGATTCCTTAGTCAAATCCCTAATAATAAGCTGTTTGGGAATCCCAATGCCCTCTTTCTTGTTTAAAGCTGTTTGTAAATCGATATTTGTGTTCCATTATTTTACAATATTCATAAGCAGGTTTACGTTGGTGTGTTAGTGGTAAATCTGGACTGGAATAGGTAATTAGACGTTGGTTTTACACAAGCACAGCCTGCACACCATCCCGAGATTCATCAATCTCTAAAAGGAATGGCTATGAGAAATCGAGAAGCCACATCATCATAGATGTCAACGTTTGAAGGACTGCTGTTACATTCTGTCCATGAAAAACTGTCTTTTTAGAGTCATTGAGTTAATGGAAAGGAAATGGACCATAGTTAGCTACGTATTATGAATTCCCCATCTCCATCTCACTGCTATATTTTATGCTACTTATCCGCCCTTTTTAGATTCTGACTAAGGGCCCACATATACATCTTACTCATCCATTAAATACATCTTCTTCCCCCCTCCTCACACTTCCTCTCATACATGATACATGTTTATTAGACACAATCTGCCAATCAACTAGTTGGGCACACACTAACTGTTTTTTTACTGCAATTTTATGTGGATAAAATCTCCCACTTTGCTCTTCTTTGTGTTGGTTTTGGTGGCTAAATTCATCAGTGGGGTTTCTACGAGTTCAACCAATGGGAAGTGGCAGGATCAACCGTCTGACCTACATAAATGCATGGGATGTGGAGGTTGGGGACTAGGCCTTGTTCAAGCTTGGGGTTACTGTAATCATTGTACACGGTATGTTGATCTCGTATATCATTCCATAGTATTACTCTTTAGAATTTTACTTAACATTAATATATCCATTGATGTGGCGTACTGCAGATGCAATTATTTTATTTGCAGTTTTAAATGTTTCTATGACCTTACAGTTTTCAGCCCAAACCCTCTGACAAATTCATACAAATATCTTGGTTCTTCTCATGGATTACGTGATATATGCTGCTATTGTTTTACTAAAAAAAATTTACATTGACTTTCAGAACTCTCGGCCTTCCCCAGTGTCAGTACTTGCCAACCAGCAATATTAATAATCAGCATAAGACCGAGAACATCAAGAATAACTCTGATCCTTCCATTAAAAAATCTGCTTCAGATAGGTAATGGAACAGTCTTCTCACTTTAGACTAGCTTAAGTATTAATTCTGTTTCTTTGTATAATATTAATATGACATACAGTACTAATTTTGCAATATTTGAAGTTCTTTAGTAGTTGAGCATAATTTTTTAAAAATATTTGTGGGTTATGGTTTTCTAGAAGTTATTTTCTAGTAGTTTCTTTGAGCGACATATTTTTAAGATCAACTAAAGCCATGTTGAAAATTATGGGTTGAGAGTAATGATTGACATACAGAGTAACTTCAATCTTCATAACCTTGATCACAGTTGTTCGTTCTAACTATTGTATTGAACAAACTGCATCTAAATAGTTTTCTCCAGTATTAATATTTGGTAGAACTTTGACCTCATGATCCCTAATCTTAAAATTTATTTTTCCTCAGTTCTTGTGTGGCCTCTTTATCCTTCAATGCACTTTTTGTTCTCTGTACTAGTTTTATCCTCTTTTCTTTTTCTCCCTTTTCATGGTGCGTTGGACGTTGGACTGACCTAATAATTAAGATATTGAAGATGTACGCTAGCATTGTGGGTTTGTATCACTAAAGATCTAGAATCGTGGCATTGGATATTTTGTTTAAGTGTTCTGGCAACACGATTGTCTTGCTGCTGATATTAACTTGGTCAACTATTTGAAAAATCCTTTGTTTCTTTCATTTTGCAAAATAAGAAATAACCAGCAACAAGCTTGTCAAAAATATAAAAAATTTGATGTGGGATGAACCCACTGTGTAAGCATACATACTCATAGGTAGTAAATTGTGAAAGATTTTCTTACAATGTTTACATATCCGTGTGGAACCATTACACAATATTTTCTTCCTATCACATCAAGTATGGGAACTTTGGCCATGCAACCTCTTTGGTTTAATTTTTCCTAATCCATGAACATAGTTCTCACCTCTTGATTCTTTAGAGAACTTGGAGGATCTAAGTCTATGGATGAGGTTTCTGAAGACACTGCATAGCCACTTGATAGAAGCTAATTCAATTGGCGTAGAAAATGATTTTTACTCTCTAATCTCTCTGAGGAGAGAGCAATGGCCTCTACAACAAACTTCTAAATCTAGCTTGTACTCTTTATTTCAATAAAACAAAAGGCATGGTAAGCAAGAGAGATTTGCCTGTGGGAACAACTTATGAGTGATAACTAAGCTTGATAAAGGGCATATACCTGGTGATACTTATCTGAACCTTTCTTAACTATTCACCTTTTATATTTTATTTGTCTTGAAGCAGTTTCTTGTGAGCTGATTTGATTGGGATTTGTTTTCATTCTCCTCTAGTACTTCTCAATAAATCGAGCTCTTTTTCCCACTAAAAAATGTCTGTTATGTATGACATTAAATGGACAAAGTATATATTTATTATGGCGCATTCAACATGTTTCACCATGTTTTGGTTTTCTGGGTGTGTTGTATGGATGTATGTTGCAGACATTTTAGGGCACAGGTTGGCTATGATTCTATACTGCCTTCTGAAGTCTACAACATTAAATTTTAATTATTAGAACAGTTGGAATGATCTTAATCCTAGTATCATTATAATTTCATGACTTGATATCCAGACACAATTATCTACGCATACATGAAATTGTGGTTGGTCTTTATAATACTCGTTATGTGTCCTGTTTTCTTTTCTTTGTTATAGTCTATGTAATGTAAAGTTTCCACATTTCTTTTTGGGGAAGGGGATGCATTACTCTGTCCAGAAATAGGGGGAGGATTAATTATTAAGCTATTGAATATGGGTTTCCAGGTCCAAAGGGAAACCTCCAATAGGGAAAGGTGGAAAGCGAGAAAGTAGGAAGCGTTCCCACAGTGAGGATGATGAATTGGATCCAATGGATCCTAGCTCCTATTCAGATGCTCCCCGTGGTGGCTGGTAGGTGTTCAAAATTTAGCTTTTTGGGTTTAATACTAATTGATTATTTAGGTCCCATTTGATCACAACTTAGTTTTAGGCTTTTGAAAATTGTACTTTATCTTTTCATAATTTGTTTATTGTAGTTTTCATCTTGCTAAGGAAACGTTTGGATTCTTAACCAAATTTCAAAAAAAAAAAAAAAAAAAAATCAAGTTTTAAAAAGAAAGTGGAAAAAAATTAAGGGTTTAAATTCGCTTGGCCCCCTTGGAATTATTCTATTTTATAATTCATAAATTTATTTTCTCCTAATTCTTAAATTAAAATTTTATTTTATTCTCATATTAAAACTTAATTCAACAAATTTAAATGTTTGAATTCCTCGACGAAAGAAACCAAACATAATTTTTATTTTTAAAAAATTAACAACAAAAATAAAATAATTATCTAAACTTTTTTTTATTATTTTCGTGAAAACTAAATTTATAAACACTACATTTTATTTACTTTACAAAAAATCAAAACTCATGTCAAAATAAAAAATAAAAGACAAAATCATTATGAAATGGACTTTTGGATTTTTATTTTTTGTAAATTTCAAAAAAAAAAAAAAAAAAAATNCAAGTTTTAAAAACTACTCTCTTAAAAAAATTTTGAAACTTGACTTAGATTTTGGCCCTAAAAAGTAGATGCCCAAACAAAAAAGCCGCAAGTGAAAGTAGTTTTTATAAATTTGGTTTGTTTTGATTACTTTTCAGGGTTGTGGGTCTAAAAGGAGTGCAACCGCGAGCAGCAGATACTACTGCTACGGTAAGTAACTAATCTTATGGAAGAGAGTAATTGAAAACATAAACTGCTCTGTTCATTCTTCATGTTCATTTCCGAGAGTTTTTCCAGCCACCAATATTTTTCGGTTCTTTGTTTCTGCCAATCATAAATCATTTTCTTCACAGTGATCCTTGGTTTCAGTCTGTTTTATGTATTGCGTTGACTCTACCCCTTATGTGATGAACTCTAGACACTGGCTAGAACATGCGTTATTCTCTTGTTCTTCAATCCAATGCTCATTGTGTTGGACCTCAGTTTTTTATTTTTTCTTATTCAGTGGAAATACTTCCAATGGATAATAAATGCTTCCCTTCGTCCATGGTGAATTGCAGGGTCCTCTCTTTCAACAGCGGCCATACCCATCACCTGGAGCTGTACTGAGGAAGAATGCTGAAATTGCTTCACAGACCAAGAAAGGAAGCTCTCACTACGCGCCTATTTCCAAGAGAGGAGATGGAAGTGATGGCCTTGGTGATGCCGACTGATCTTCTACTTTATTCTGCTTCGGCATTTACAGCAAGCACTATTTCTGTAGCGCAGGAATGCACTTCCCACTTGCGGAAATGCGGCTAACCCTATATTCTTACTTGAGTTATGGATCAGATGCATGTGATTGCTGCTGACTTCTGGATAGGATGTGGCCGTATAATCAAGTGGGAGTTAGTTGTTGAGCCATTTAAAGGTCTTCTTCTATTCATGAGTGTCTTGGTTTTCTTGGGTCTCACTTGTATGTAGTAGCTAATGATGCAATTACTGGAAAGTAGAACATTTGAACAAATATTGAACATTTTCTCCTCCTTTCGTGATCATTTATTTCAAACGTTATACTTGTGTAACTTAGAGTTGCTTTTCTTTATCATGTTGTTTTTCTTGTCTCAACTTGTGAGTTTGTTAATCCTACAATTATGTACACTCCAGAGTTGTACAGTTCTCAATATGAACACTGCTTTGCTGGGTTGCCTTTGGATGGTTTCCTTGTGACTCCAAGATGCCATTATTTGTTGAATATTGATGGAGAATCAATATTTCAAGTAGAATAAGAAACACATTATTTCCTACTCTTACTAGGGAGAGGTTTCCACATTTTTATAAAGCATTTTTCGTTCTCCTTCCCAACCGACGTGGAATCTTACCAGAAATATTTGGTGTTTACAAGTATCCACTATTCATGTATTCCTATCTATTCTCGTAACCCAAAGATTGTATTTTCCATTAACTCATGCAAAAAGGGCACATTCTCTATACCTATTTCCTACTAGGGAGAGGTTTTCACATTTTTATAAAGCGTGTTTCATTCTCCTTCCCAACCGATGTGGAATCTTACCAGAAATATTTGGTGTTTACAAGTACCCACTATTCATGTATTTCTATCTATTCTCGTAACTCAAGATTGTATTGCTTGTATTTTCCATTAACTCCATTAACTCCTCAAGCAAAAAGGGCACAATATTTTGGTTGCACTCAATGGTAGTTGGATCATATTCTATATTGATTTAATTTGGAAATTTTTATTTCAGATTAGATTTTCAATCTTCTTGCACCTTGTGATGAACGAGACAAAATCTAGAAATAAAAAGATAAAAGTCAGCTGAGCAACTCTGCCTCAAAATATTATTATAATGGAGGACACTTCCTGCATGATGTGGATGACATTTTTCTATGCCTTATGGATACTGCTGAGGTTTGTATATGCTTCATAAATATCAGCATGGCGTTTCCTTCAAGTGAGCATTCTGCATCAGATTTTAGGGAAGGGGGGAAATCCATAAACAATTGCACAAACTGGCAATGCTGTCTTCTTTTTCATTTCACTTCGATAAAAATTGCAGATTGGTGCCTTTTGAAAAAGAACGAACAAAGCTACACCTTCAAATCAAAACCAATACTGAAAAGGAAATTTTTGTGAAAAAAAAAATGCTCAAAAGTGGACTACAGCTGCTAAAATATGTCGGGGACTCGGTTATTGGAGAACAAACATTCATATATTTCTTTCTGGATATCTGGAAATAAGGGAAAGATAAAAGGTGCTTCAATCTTCATAAAAACTCAGCCAATTCATTTGGTGCTGGCAAGCTGAGTACGGAGGAGCTTGGCGGCAGCTACCATGTTCTTAAGAGCAGGATTCACCTCGGCGTACTTGCGAGTTTTGAGACCGCAGTCGGGATTGACCCATAAGATGTTGGTCTCGAGCACTGCAAGCATCTTGTTGATCCGGTCTGCAATCTCTTCGGTTGATGGAATCCTGGGAGAGTGAATGTCGTACACACCAGGGCCAATTCCAGCACCGTACTTCACTCCCTCACGGAAAACTGACAAGAGCTTCTCATCAGAGCGAGAGTTCTCAATTGTGATCACATCGGCATCCATATCGATGATGGATTGGATGATGTCGTTGAAGTTGGAGTAGCACATGTGCGTGTGAATCTGTCACATAATGGAATATTAGGCGAATTGAACCATACAATACGCTGTTAAGGATAATGCAAATCTATATCAGTGGTTAGTGCAGTAACCTGAGTCGTGTCTTGGACACCACAGTTTGTGATACGGAAAGAGTGAACAGACCAATCCAAATAGAAAGCATGCTCAGACTTCCTAAGAGGCAATCCTTCTCTTAAAGCAGCTTCATCGATTTGGATGACATTAATGCCAGCCTTCTCGAGATCCTCGACCTCGTCCTTGATGGCCAAGGCAATCTGATAGCATGTTTCGAACCTAGAAGACAATAATATACACAAGAAGCATTAGGCAACAGTAGCTTCTTTCAGCTTTAGGGTGTGGAAGCATTAACTTCTATTACCTTGGCTGGTCAACTCTAACAAAGGACCAGTTGAGAATGGTGACAGGGCCGGTGAGCATTCCCTTCATTGGGCGGGCTGTCATGCTCTGAGCTGCGGTAGACCAGAAGACAGTCATGGCTTTTGGGCGGCTCACGTCACCGTAGATGATTGGAGGCTTCACGCAACGAGATCCATATGATTGCACCCAACCATTGACGGTGAATGCAAAACCTGACAGCTGCTCCCCAAAGTATTCAACCATATCGTTTCTCTGCAGTGAGGATGAAATTCTCGTTAGAAGGGGGCACAAAGAGAAAAGGGTACTACGAACTCCGGCTCCAAATAACTCACCTCAGGCTCTCCATGAACAAGGACATCAATGTCGAGCTCTTCTTGGAGCTTGACAACCTTGCTAATTTCCTCCTTAATAGCCTTCACATATTCCTCCTCGGAGATCCTAAAGAATGGCCAAAAAGATGCAAACATTAGAAATAGAGTTAAAATATTTTGAACTTCAAGGTGAGCTGATATTAACTCACTTGTTAGCTTTGTATTCACGTCGAACCCTCCTGAGTTCGACAGTTTGAGGGAAGGAACCAATGGTGGTGGTTGGAAGGATTGGAAGATTAAGCTTCTTCTGTTGAGCATCAAGTCTTGCACTAACATTTGTAGCACGGCGGTGATCAGAGCCCTTCAAAGCAGCAGCCTGCACAATAAAAAAGAAACTCATTAGTTAATACAATTCCTGCAAACAGACAGTTAAAACACCTTATAGATAAGAAATGGTTGTTCATACCGCTTTCTGAACAGCCTCATTGGTCACCCTTGGGGACGATTTCCTTGAAGCATGAGCTCCAGCGTTAGCGGCAAAGAATGCCTGAAAAAGAAATCATAAGCTTGTAATTTTGCACATCAAACCAAGAAATACTGCTAATCGGCTAATTATAATTGACAGACCCCAACACAAAAGGGTTAGATATCAGGGCCTTAGAAACATAGCTTGCACCTTCCATAGATGGATTTCATCGGAATCAAGAACATACCTCATCCTTTTCACCAGCCAAGGCCTTTGCCAATGCATTAACTTCAACAATCTTTTGAGCAGCAAAAGCTAGCCATGATTTGATTTCATTGTCCAACTTAGTTTCGTTGACGAGGTCAACAGCGGTGTGAAGTAGTGAGCAGGAGGTGGAGACAACAAGTTTATCTGCACAATTTTTTCAGAGGGAGAAGGAATCAGTAAAAAAGCCTCTCAAATAATAATAATCAAATCAAGCACCAGGAACCAACATAGTAATACAAATGTAAGCAAAAGAATATCACCTTTTCCCACAACGGCAGCCAGTTCCTCCAATGTGCTAACTGAAGCAGCAAGATCATTGGCCCAAATGTTCCTTCCATCAACGAGTCCAGCAAAAAGGTATTTTCCCTTGGGGAAATCACCCTTGATCAAATCAAGTGTCTTAGTTCCACGAACCAAATCAAATCCATAGGCAGTGACACCCTTCAAAGAAGAAAGGGTCTTGTATGCCTCAGCAGGGACATCAGCAAAATATGTCTCCACGAGAACATTCAAGCCAGAGAGAGCTGACTCAAGTCCAGCATACGCATCAGAGAAGGCTTTCAATTTCTGAGAATCAAGATCCAACACCAGTGTAGGCTCATCAAACTGAATCCAAGAAGCGCCAGCCGCTTTAAGATCGGAAATAACCTCCCTGAAAAGTTATCCAACATTAGTATGTGACAAGAGAGTCATTGTGGGAACATTCTAGTATATCTTGATAGAGTGACGATTCTTTACTTGTAGATGGGAAGGATCTTGTCAAGAAGGGAGAGAAGGGAGAAGGTCTTGTCAACACCCTTTGCAGGCTTAGAGAGCAACAAGTATGACACGGGACCAACAAGAACTGGAACAGTGTCTACTCCAAGCTGCATAAGCAAAACATTTTTTTTATCTCAATTATTAGGTATCTACATGCCTAAATCAGATACATTCACAATCCACTATTATCTTTTTCGGAAAAAGGTATACGAAAAATCCACTCCACGTGAAAGGAATTCAATGCCTATTTCCAATTACTTTAATCATTTAAATTCTCTATTCTCAATCAAATCTTGAGCTTATTTTATGAACTTTAAGCACAATCAAAGCAAATATTTAGAACAGCAACTTACAGCCTTGGCTTCTTTGTACTCATCCACTGCCTTATGGGAAGCATAAGAGAATTTCACCTCTGGTCCTAACTCAGGGACAATGAAGTGGCTGCATCATTGCATTGGCAGGATTAATTATACCAATATCATAACCTTGTCATTGCATACTAACAATGGATCTTCTTTCCGAAAGTAAAAGGTCCGGTGGGTTACTTACTAGTTTGTGTCAAACCATTTGGTCATTTCCATAGCTGGTACAGATGCATTTCCTCTGGCCATGGAGAAGTAGGTATCGAAACCAATCTCACCACCAGCCCAACCGTATCTAGGAGGAACGGCCCCAAGCAATGCAGTGGTATCCAACACCTGATCATAGTATGAAAAAGTGTTGCTGGGAATGTATTTGATCCCTGCACCAGACATCTGTTTCCAGATAGACGACCTCAGATCTGCAGCCACCTTCTTCAAATCCTCCGCGGAGCTCTTCCCATCCCAAAATGATTCAAGAGCAAACTTGAGCTCCCTCTTGGGGCCCATACGAGGATATCCAACGATGTGAGATGCCATTGTTCTGCTCAAGAGATCGTAAATCAACAACATTTCAATCTCAAAGGCCAAATCCAATAATCAATAAGCAACGGAAACTGATACAGCATGCTAAGTAGAAAGTCGGAATTAATCAATCGCTAAATTTACAGGACAAGGAAGCAACAAATATACGATAGTGTTCGAAGTATAGATCTGGTGAAATTTTTGTTTTCTTGAAGGCGTACGTTCGTAGATCTGACATAATTTAATGGATATTCGCTATTTCAAGCATTAGATCTATGTGTGTCTGAATTGTTAGCTTGTGTGAACTAAACTCATTGGATTGGATTGAATTGGATCTTTAATAGACAGAAAGTAAACTCCCAACGCATTGGAACACGAAATCATAATTCGTTCAGGCCTAACTAGCAACACAAGTTCTTGAAACACTGGATCTGAATCCAAATTGCAGCAATGCCGCCATACATCAAGTAGTGAAAATTCACAGAAAAGCAGAAATTAGGGGGAAATGGAGCGAACCTTGAGGATGTGGAACACCGACAGAGGCTCCCCTCGGAGAAAGAAACAGAAAGGAATGCGAGAGGTAAAGAGATAAAGAGACGATAATGGAGGAGCCACAAAGAGAGAAGGCGCGAGTTGGAAGCAACGAGAATCAAGCTTATTTATAGAGACGGACGGTAGCCAGTGACTGACAGACAGCCAATGTGTATTTCATTTATTTATTTATTTATTTATTTATTTACTTATTTACTTTTTTTACAATATTATTTTTATTTCTTTTAGTGGTTGAGCGATAAAATCTCATAGCCTAAGCTATACTATTAATTTACACTTATTTATAAATTTTCATTATTAAATATTTAAAATTAAAAATATATATATTTTTTGTGTAAGAATTTTTTTTATTTAAAAAAAATAAAATTATATATTTTATTAATACAATTTTTTAAATTTAAAGATTTAATAGATATTTTGTAAATTAAATAATCAAAAATGTGGAAGATTGGAAAGGCGAGAAGCTCGCACGCGCGCGCGCGTGGGATTGGGGGTTGGTGATGTGAAAGAATTTAAGGGAAAAGGCGTAACGTGGAAGTGAGGAGTACGTGGCCACGACGATTTGGCTTTTGTTTGTGTGTCGGATCGAATTGCGGTGATTGGTCTGGACACTTTGACCTGACGTGGCATTTCACGGTAATTTTAGTTATTATTAACCCTCATTTTTTCAATTATACATAAATTTTAAATCAATTATTATTATTTATTTAAATCATTTATACTCTGTACGTTAGTCTAATAAATTATTTATTTAAACTTTTAATTAATCTTTTGTAAACAAAAAAAATATTAATTAAAGCTTTTTTTTCTGTGTTTTTAATTTCAGATATTTTAAACTTGTATTATTAAACTATGACTTTTTTATTAAAATTTAACTGATTAAATTTATTTTAATAATTTGACTCAATAAAAATAAACTAACTATTTATTTAAAATAATTGCAGAAACTGTACAGGGTAAATTTTATTTTTTTTAGAAAAATAAATATATAGGAAAATGACAGTGCTGACGGTGGAGATGCGAGTGAAATGCACGCGCTCGTAAAACGCGTGGAAAAGATCAGAAAATTGCCAGCGCATGTGCCATGTATAAAAAATAATCATAATTTTCGGAAGACTTTTTTTTTGCAAAAATTAATAGAAAAATAAACAAACAAACAAATGAAGCAAAGGAGTTTGGTGGTTGAAATTGATTTGAGGGATTGGTGGTGGATGTGACCCAAACCAACCTATTTTCCCCCATTTAGTTGGAGATTTATTTCTTTTTTTTTTAATTTCCTTACAAATTTAGTTCTAACATATTAAATAATTTTTAAATTTTTAATCTACATAAATATAATTTTTATGTATTTTTTTTTTATTAAATTAATTATAGTGTACATGAATAACCAAATATTTAGGAATTACAATATATTTTAAATAATATAAATTAATTCTTAATTATAAGAGACAAAAAATAAATAAATAAATAAATCTGGTTTGTTATTCCAACCAAAGTATACCAAACCTTACCAAGAAAAATGATAATGAAATAAAATATTAATACAATTATAAGTTAATATTTTATCTTTTAGTTTAATTAATATTATTTATTCTATGCTTTTATTTAGGTTAATCATTTCAAAATACATTCCATCCATGGTTAATAAATTAATATAATTAAAATAAAATAAGGCACTTTAAATTTAAATACTTTACCATTTTATAATTTTTTTTTTAGCTTTTCTTCTTAAATTAAATAAATAAATAAATAAATAAAGTTGTTTTCTAGAGTCTCGTATATTTTTCTTTTTAAATTTTTGTATTATCATTTACGTTTTTAAACCCATAAATTTACGAAGGTCAAATGTATTATCTTATTTGAATTATTCTATTAATAATTTCATTTTCGAGCTTCCACCTACTCTTTTTTAAATTATAGAAAATATTTAATTAAACGATTATATTATAAAAATATCAAATTTATCTTTCCAAAAACACACAAAAACCAAACTTTGACTTTTTAATATCCTCTTTTTTCAATATATATATATATATTGGACTTTTTTTAATTATTAAATTGTATGATAATAAAGATAATTTAATATTTTTAAATTTGTTATTTGAAATAGAAACATTAAATTAAAAAAGAAAATCCCACAAGAGCCTTGCCTTGTATGTAATCCGTATCTTATTAAAATAAATAAATACAAAAAATGACAAAAAAAATTGATGCCTAATAGAACAAGTCTCCCATTGTTTTTCACATCCACATTTGGCGATTCCTTGTCATCCACCGCCGGCCTTCCTCTGTTTTTAAGACCTCCCCTGTCTTCTCCCTTTCACGCCCCAAAAATGGACCGCCTCATCGCCGTCGAGCCCTCCACCTTGATCCCAATTCCGATCGAACCCTCTCGGAAATGCTCCGCCGAGCTCACCCTCCGCAACGTCATGTACACCATGCCCGTCGCCTTCCGGCTGCAGCCTCTGATCAAATCCCGCTACACTTTCAAGCCTCAATCTGGCATCATCCCACCACTCGCTACATTAACGGTTGAGATTCTTTACCATCTCCCCCCAGACTCTGATCTCCCCGATTCCTTTCCTTACTCCGACGACTCCTTCCTCCTCCACAGCGTCGTCGTCCCCGGTGCTGTTATCAGCTTTGACTCTGTTCCGTCCGACTGGTTCACTACCAGAAAGAAGCAGGTCTTCATTGACAGTGGGATTAAAGTCATGTTTGTGGGGTCGGCTGTGGTGACGAGGCTGGTGGCAGATGGGGTTATGGATCAGATTAGAGATGTGCTGGAGCGGAGCGATCCTAGCTGGAGGGCGGTGGACGCGGTGGATGAACAGGGGAGGACTCTGCTTCACTTGGCGGTGGAGCAGGGGAGGGCGGATTTGGTGCAATTGTTGTTGGAGTTTAATCCGGATTTGGGGGCAGTGGGGCGGTGTGGGATGACGGCGTTGGAGGCGGCGGCGGGGGCAGGGCAGGCGTTGATTGTGGAGTTGTTGTTGGCGAGGAGGGCGAGTACGGAGCGGGGGGAGGGGTCTGTGTTTGGGGCGGTGCATTTGGCGGCGGCGGGAGGGCATGTGGAAGTGTTGAGGCTGCTTTTGGTGAAAGGGGCTTTTGTCGATGCTTTGTCTAAGGACGGCGATACGGCGCTGCATCTCACTGTTCAGGAGCGCCGCCGTGACTGTGCTCGACTGCTTCTCGCTAATGGAGCCAAGCCTGATGTTCGTAGTGCTGAACAAGGTGGACTTTCTCACAAAAAATAAATTATAAACGAAGGGTAAAATTGTAATTTGAAAACGGAATGTTCGTTGTTTTGTTTACAACAGGAGATACGGCGCTGCACATGGCGGCGAGAATCGGCGACGAGCAAATCGTGAAGCTTTTAATTCAGAAGGGAGCCAACAAAGACATCCGAAATTGGGCCGGGAAGAGGCCATACGACGTCGCATTCGACCACTCCCACACTCGCCTCTTCGACGTCCTCCGCCTCGCCGACAAGCTCGCCACCGCCGCACGCAAGGGCGACGTCCGGTCAATTCAACTCCTCCTCGATAGCGGTGCCGCTCTCAACGGCCGCGACCAAAACGGCTGGACAGCGCTCCACAGGGCGGCCTTCAAGGGCCAGACCGACGCCGCCAGAGCCCTAATCGACATCGGCATTGAAATCGAAGCCAAGGACGACGAAGGCTACACCGCCCTCCACTGCGCCGTGGAGGCTGCCCAAGCCGACGCCGTTCAGCTCCTCGTCGAGAGAGGCGCTGACGTGGAGGCGCAGACTAATAAAGGGATGAGTTCAATGCAGATTGCTGAGTCACTGCAGTACCCAAGGATTATGAGGATTTTGATGCAGGGCGGCGCCTGCAGAGACAAGGAGGCGTCGCCGTCGCAAACGCCGTCGTGGGGACTGACAAAGAAGAAGCAGAGTAAGAGCAGAGGGAGAATAAGGAGTGTGCGGAGTACGGAGTTTGATAAGTCGGTGGCGTTGTCGGTAGTGTGAGAACATATATATAGTGTTGTATGTGTATATATGTATGTATGGATGGATGGATGCATGCATGTACGGCATGCGTATTTTCCATCGCTTATCTTTTATTTGTTTTCAAATATCTATCATAATTGGAAATTTGTAACTAATTCAAGGATTATGTTTTTAATTTAAATTTTTAAATAGGTTATTTACCACCTATTAAACATTTTCATTTTTCAAATTTTTAGAATTTTTAGACATAACATTAAATAAATAGACAAATTTATTTGAAATATACATCAGAACACCTGTTGAAGGCCCCAAAAGAGTCGTTCCAAATCTCTCTAGACCGACACGCAGCGACCCATTCTCACCGTGGGAGCAACAGTCTGCCAGCACCAACAGACAGCTAACGGGTTTAGGACTTAGACCCAGTGCCCAGCCCTAACAGAAAATTCTTTTCTATTTTACCGAATTTCATTGCCTACATTGTTCCGTCATTCACTTGAATATATATATATAAATAAAGCCTTTTAAAAAATAATTTCTTAAATTTTTTCTGCTCAAAGTGATAATATTATCTATTGTGAGAGTCGAGTAACATGTTATGAAATACTGATAATAAAGAATTGGGGACATAAATGTAACAATTAAATAAAATTGGTTTTGCTTATTTAATACTTTAATTAGATATTAAGAAGAAAAATTATAATTAACAATTCGTACATTTTTGGATTGAGATAATCGCACTCTGTTTTTCAGCAAATAGAACTCACTTTCCTCATTGTCATAACAGAGACGGAATGATCGAGGAATTCAGGAATCAAGAAGAAGAAAGGAATCAACGAATATTAACTTCATTACAATTTAATTACAGAGCATCGACATAAGGAAGCAAAATCGAGCAGTGTAAGTGAAATTAGGGCCAAACTAAATCAACACAAACCCTAGATTCCTTGAGAAACTCATCCATTACCGTTTCATCGACGCAGATCCGACTCATATTGTTCTGGCACTTACTGGACAGAGACTTCGCGACAGCAGAATCAGACGACAGCGGCGGCGGCGGAGAGGGAAGAGGAAGAGTGAGCCAGTAATCGGGATTGGTGTTGTGGTGACGGACGAGTTCGGAGAGGAGAAGAACGAGAGACGCCATTGGAAGGGAGATTTGGAGATCTGAAGGAGGGAGGAAACTGGTTGGGATTAAATGAAGGGGACGAAACGGTTGGGAGATTTATAAAGGAAAATGGAACGGGTGGATGCCATTTTGGCGCCCACCGATTTTCATCCTTTGTTTTTTGTTTTTATTTCAATGGATTTAATATTATAATTAATGGCCGCGTCCCGGCTCCCGCTGTTTAGTTTTCTCCGCCAGTATTTTTTTTTCTTTAAAATAAATAATTTGTCGGTTTTTTCCCTTTTTGCCTGCTTTACTTACGACGTCGTTTCACCTACTCTTCGACAAAATATTCCATTATTTATTTTTATATTTATAGAATATTATAATACATATTTTCGATTCCAATTTTATTTCTATTTCTCACTCTTAATCCAATATAATTTATAATTTTTTTTTTATTTTTTTAATAATTTATTAAACAAAATTTTAAAGTGATCTATGCACACTGTTAGACGAACACGACTCTCCACAATGGTATGATATTGTCCACTTTGAGCATAAGCTCTCATGGCTTTGTTTTGGCTTCCCAAAAGGCCTCACACCAATGGAGTTAGTATTCCTCACTTATAAACCCATGATCATTCCCTAAATTAGCCGATGTGGGACTTTCATCATCCAACACCTCCCCTCGAACTTGGCCTCACACCAATGGAGTTAGTATTCCTCACTTATAAACCCATGATCATTCCCTAAATTAGCCGATGTGGGACTTTCATCATCCAACACCTCCCCTCGAACCCTTCGAGGAGGCTTGACTCCTTTTGGAGTCCTTTGTTCGACATTTAAGGATTTGCCAATCTATTGGCACGGCTAAGTTTAGGGCATGACTCTGATACCATGTTAGACGAACACGACTCCTTTGTTCGACATTTAAGGATTTGCCAATCTATTGGCACGGCTAAGTTTAGGGCATGGCTCTGATACCATGTTAGACGAACACGACTCTCCACAATGGTATGATATTGTCCACTTTGAGCATAAGCTCTCATGGCTTTGCTTTGGGCTTCCCAAAAGGCCTCATACCAATGGAGAGTGTATTCTTAGATTATAAACCCATGACCATTCCCTAAATTAACCGATGTGGGACTTTCATCATCCAACACCTCCCCTCGAACAAAGCACGCCTCCCCTTAATCGAGGCTCGACTCCTTTGGAGTCTTAGTCATTTTTGACTGCCTTCGTACCTTCGAGGAGGCTTGACTCCTTTTGGAGTCCTTTGTTCGACATTTAAGGATTTGCCAATCTATTGGCACGGCTAAGTTTAGGGCATGGCTCTGATACCATGTTAGACGAACACGACTCTCCACAATGGTATGATATTGTCCACTTTGAGCATAAGCTCTCATGGCTTTGCTTTGGGCTTCCCAAAAGGCCTCACACCAATGGAATTAGTATTCCTCACTTATAAACCCATGATCATTCCCTAAATTAGCCGATGTGGGACTTTCATCATCCAACACACACGACAGCTTGAACTCCAGATGGTAGCATATTGACCCGTGCATGTCATGAAGACAACATGTTAATTGATAAAATTAAAAAATTAAAGATTAATTAGAAATTTTTAAATGTTATAATTCAACACAAATAAAATAAAATAAAAAAGGGACTAAACTTATATAATTGAAGTCTGGAATTATTATTAGGAAGCACTAATAATATTAATTGTTTTTTTCTTATTTAATTGAAACAAATCTGTTGATTTTATTAGGCTTTTGTTTGATTAATAATTTATTATAATAAAAAAAATGTCAAGTTTGACCACGTCGTTAGCTGGATAAATATATAATATAATATATAAAAAAATGACGAAAAAATGGGAAACGAGGGGCCGCCTTCAGTTTATTAAAGCTGCTCCGATATGAAAACTCCTTCAATATATATATATATATTTTTTTTTTTTTTTTATTATTATTATTATTTATATTTTTCTAAAATTACAATAAATAGAACTGATTAATCTGTAAAGAAGTATTAATAATTATCCGTAAATATATATATATATATATATATATTAAATTAAAAAACATGTATCTCCAATATGTCTGTCTTACTTTTTTAAAAATTGACGTGTTGATGTATATATAGCGTGTCATGTCTGTGTCACGCATTTGTATCGATACTTAGGTCACCGATTTGTATTAATTGTAGTTCTTAATATTATATAAATATAAATTTAAGCTAAATTGAAATTAAAAAATAAAATAAAATAGAGCTAATAAATTAGATGTCTATTAAATAAAATAAAATAAAAATAGACATTTATTTTAATGGTAAGATTTTCTAAGACAAAAAATATATATATATATTATATTTTTTAATATTGTTTTTTTTATTATTATTATTTTCAACTATTATTCAATTTAGTCATGTACTTTAAATTTGGTCTTATATTTTAGAAAATTCACCATTTTCGTCTTTATTTACAAAATTCGACATAAATTTTATACCTAATAAAAAGTTTATTATTTCATTTTAAAAAATTTATGTCGTGCAACTCATTTATAGTTTGAATTAGTAATAGAATATATGATATTAAAAGAATATTTTAATTAGATAATATATTTTAATTAAATTTAAATAATAATATATTTTATTTTATTTTCAAGATTTAATTAATTTATATTTTATTTAGTATCCTATTTAAAGGTTAGGAATATCAATAAAAATTTAACTTTCCATCTCAATTTTATTTTTCATTCTTAAAATTTGTATTAATAATATTTTCATATGTATTCTCACGGATAATTAGATAAATAAAAGTAGTATTTTAAAATCATAGTAACCTTGAAAACAAAGAAATGGGTAGAAAAGTCAACGGGAACCATGTGATAGGTTTGTTTTCCAAATGTCAACTTGAATTTAATTTAATTTTAAAATTAGATTGCAAATTGTAATATTAAAGAAATAGGTTGATAAATAATAATAAAAAAGAACAATAATGGTATTGGTGGGTATGGTTGACTTAGAAAATGATTAGTCAAACAAGATAAATGTGTAGTCCATAAATATGATACCCTTCATAGGCTAAAAGCTTGCAGCTTGAATCAACAACAATGTCAGGGATGATGAACAAGATCCAAGAAACGCTGCACCGCCGTCAGAAGCAGCCGCACGACGGAGAGGAGAAAGACGGCGGCGGGATTGTGGAGAGGATGAAGGAGAAGATCCATGGCTACAAGGAGAAGAAGCAAGAGAAGAAGAAGCAGAAGAAGGAGAAGAAGGAGAAGAAGAAAAAGGAGGAAAAATCTAAAGAAGAAGAAGATGGCGGCGGCCACAGCAGCGACAGCGACTCCGACAGTGGCAGCGGAAGCGATTAGCTGCAGCAGCGGCAACGGTCCTCCATTGTTGGAAGTGAAAATATCAATTTGAGAATATTCGCTAAAATCGCTAAAATCACTTTATTTAAGTGTTAATAAATATTTAGATGTAAACTATAATTTAGTATTACATATCATTAATACTATTTTTGTGTTTTTTTAAAGTAATTTTGTAAAATAAAAGAAATGAGAAGAAATGACGGTGGCGGATCAGTCGCTGTCGCTGCTACTATGGCCACCGTCATGGTGGTGGTCGTGGTCCTTCTTTTTCTTGTCTTTCTTCTTCTTCTTGTCGCCTTTGTCGTGGTGATGATGATCTCCATGGATCTTGTCCTTGATCTTGTGGACCAGGCCTACCTTGTGCTCGCCTTTGTGCGCGTGTTGGTGATGCTCGCCTTTGTGCGCGTCTTTATGATGATGCTCGCCTTTGTGCGCCTCGTGATGATGCTCGCCGATGTGGAGCTTCTCTCCGATTTTCTCGATGAATCCCGACATCTTGGATCCGTTTGAGAATTGGGTAAGGAAGGAACCCAATTTATAGATACTCAAACACTATTTATAACCAAAATAATTTTGTGTGGAAACCCAAACCATTGATAAATTTAGGATTGTTGTTTAAATCTGATAATTGTGTACGTAATAGAAGACTGAGTTCGGTCATGTCCACGTAATCATGTATGTGTACGTGGGTCAGCCCTACATCACGTGAGACAGGTCACAATTGCATTTTTGTAGTAGTGGATAGTAATTGTGCGATGCTTGTTCTAATCTAGTGAATGAATCAGTCGTGTGAAAGTTGTAATCCTACCCTCCGTATTGATTTCTCGTCCACCAGATTTTTTAAATAAATAATTACACAACAACAATAAATATAAATAAATAAATAAACAGAGAAAAAAAAAAGTTGTTTCCACGTATTTATATTTCACCCACTCATATCTTGCCACGTCGGATAAGATCCGTTGCCGACATTACTTGATTGTTTTTTAGTACAGATCCCCGCAATTGCCGACATTTGAAGATGGTCGGCAAATAAATGCCACGTGTCAATAATATAAGAATCCACGTGTCGTGAACCTTCGTTATTTTGTCGTGTAGCTAAAATCTGCCACTTGGGTTTCTCACACTTCAACTAGCTTAAGTTTATGAGAGTACTTTATGCTAAAAGAAAATTAACTTATAATATTCATTATTTTAAAGTATTATATTATTTTTTATAATCTTATAACATAATTGATACGACCAGCAATGTAATAAAAATAAACTCTAAATGGTTTATCCTCGGTTTACAAACGAGACTATTGAAAAGATATATGTTTCAATAATAAATATGGGACATCATCGTAATCGTGAATGAACTAAAAAATTGTGTAAGTGACGGTTAAATTTTATCGTCAATCCAATAAATTTAATATTTTGAAAATGTTGACCGAATAGAGAGTCAATGATATAATATCACAAGACTAGAACGATCATAGCTCCTTTAAAGTGCTGATTTTGAAATTTGAATGATGAGACACTTCTATTTTATTGACTCGAGAGGGACTCGGTTTATAATCGGACTAAAAATGTGTCGGTGACAATGGGCTTTTTGAATTTCCGACATCGGGTCATTTGAACGTGCTTGCTTTTAAATCCTTTTTGACATCTCTTCTAGTAAATTAAGACCCCTTTATCTCAATTTTACAAAGCAAAACTAAAGGGGAAAAAAAGGCAAAACTTTTGACCTCCTTTTTTTGGTCAACTTTTTCTAAATTACTTTTATGCCCACTAGTATTGAGGAGATTTGAGTCACTTCTCATCAAAAGCTAGTATTCCCGTCAGGGCTATTTTGGGAAAAGAACCAAGCTTTCATCAAGGTACTATTGCTCGAAATGAGAATCATTAAGGTCGAGTTTATATCGAAATTCATAGAATTTGATTGTCTACTCGAGTATGTCATAAAGGGGATCTTTAGGTTAGCTTCATCACTTAATAGACGATGAACCGAGGACGGGTTCAGGGTCAACTACGTCGGAATTCATCAAATCTATTTGTTGTCTAGATATCATTCGTCTTCTAATCCGAAAAGATGAAAATCTCACCGATGTTATGTCTATGACGAAGTAGGTCGGTAGGTCAGCTTCATTGCTATCGTTACAGACAACGACTAAGACTTGTTATGAAGTTTCGTAAACGGGAATGCCTCGATTCTTGTGCAACCTTCCCAACACCCTTTTCTTAAAATTAAATGAGTGATGAGATCTTCCAATCTGTTGCTTGGTTGGCAACTCTTGTAAAAATTAACTGTGTTCTTCAAGATATTTAATGTCATAGGGGCTAAACAATAAATTCATGAAAGTTGAGGGATCAAATATAAATATTTTACAAAATTTCATAAACAAATAGATACTAAACTATGTACCAAATTTCTGCAAAGCTTTCAGACATTTATGAACAGCTTTTAACACAGTCAGTCAAACAAAGAACAACAACAACAACAACAAAAAAACTCTATAAAAGCGAGTAAAAGCTTCCATTTTTTGCTTCCAAGATATGAGGAGCTTCCAATGTCGTCCACATGGGACTCCTCGAAGCCTCGCTCGGATTATCGACGCGTAATGTCTTAGGAATCACGACACATTTCTCTGGCTTCTCTTCCTCAGTTAAGCTATCTGCATCTCTCGAATGCTTTCCGAGAGTAGGCGACGAGGTTGTCGGGCACCTACCAATGGTGGCTGGAGATGTTTGAGATGCACAGACATCGGATGAACCGGTAGTCCATACGGGCGTACAACCCCAATATGAAGCTGGCACGAATTGTAACGGAAGGCTCGGACCGCAAAAGCCTGGAACTGCCAGCATTGTTGCAGGGAGCCATTGAACTGGATTGGGGTGACTGCTGGTAGTATCTGAACTCTGTGTCATTGCTGATGGAATTACGCCATTCCTGCCCTGATTCAATGGAAAAACCAATTGTGGTACGGGGTAACAATGAACCGTATTCGATCCAGCGACCTCGGTACTAGAATTAGGCAATTCGTTTCGACGAATACTAGTCGTTGTCATGGAAGAACCACACGAGGACGGTTCTTCAGGACTGTCTCCACAGCCAATCTCAATGGATCTCTTTTGATCTCCAAGACTGAGCACTGTCTCCATTGATTCACAAAGTGGTGCTGCTTCAGATCCAAACTTTAGGACAGTACCATTACCAGTAGAGTCAACGCCCGACGTTTCCAACCGGGTTGTCGCCGCAACTCCCTCAGACGACACTATGATCTGTCGGTATTGAGACGCCAACTGCTTGTTTCTTCGTCGTCCTGCACCGATAGGAACGTTTCTCATCGTCCCACCGGCAGTCCAATATCTTTGACAGTTCTTACAGAAATGCCTAGGTTGATTGACATTGTAATTGTTGAAGTAACAAAACTTAGTTTCCAAACTATTACACCTAGGACAAGGAATGATCTTGTCTGGTTTCTTAAAAGCTCGTTCTTGATCTGTGCCATTACCATCCATCTGTTCCTCTTTCAAAGCTCGGTGTTCTTCGTTATCCCCTACCAATACCGATGACCTCTCGGACCGACACGAGTCCTCTGCACCCGGGACAGACTGCTCAGCTTGTTTCCAATGGTTGCAAGCATCCTGCAAAAGATATAGAACAAAATTGACACTCGAAACAGTCGAAAACACATAGCGAAGAACACGATCGACAAGAAATGCCTCAGATTCCTAGTTCATAACCCTTTCCAAATAAGGAAATACTATATCCATTCAAGTAATCAACAAATAAATGAACAGAACTCTTTCATTAAGGAATCAATCTTTATTGAACTTTTTCAGCAGCTCCAAACGTTCAAGAAAGAACTTCAGTTAACCCTCAATGAATTCCACATTCTAATATGGCTGAAACAGAACAAACCCAAATGGGAAAAAGTCAACAAAGTTCGCTAGAACATTACATGAATAAACCTAAACAAGAAAACATGTTATTCATCTCCATCACAATGAAAAGAACAGCTGAAACGAGACAACAAAAGGGACAGGGACAGGGAAAGGGACAGGGGCAGGGACAGCTCCGGTCGGGCTAACAATGGAAGAAGAACAATACGAATAAGACAGTGCAATCAATCGCCCATTTCAACAATCTCGCATGACCCACAAGAACACAATACGAGATAATCAGATTAAACCCAGAAAGAAAGAAAAAAACCCATCAAAATTGAATGGGAACCCAAGAAGGGGAAACAAAATAGGTACCCGATTGTGGCGGGGGTCGGCGGAAATCTGGGATTCCTTCAAAGGGATGGTCCGACCGAAGAGTTTAATGGCGAGATCCTTGAAATGTGGGGCGGCGGCGACATCATCAGTGGTAGAACTCGTCATTTTGATGTCGTTTTTAAGGAAAATTTGGTGGGTTTTGAGAATGGGAAGGTTTGGAGGTGAAATCCATTCAAATATAGAAGAAGAAGAAGAAGAAGAAGAAGAAGAAGAAGAACCAGAAAGCTTTTCCTCTCTCTCTCCTTCTCTCTCTCTGAAATCAAAGAGGAGAGAGAAGAGAGGAGAGGAGAGGGAGGGAATTGGAAAGGTAAAAAAGGGAACAAAAAAAGAAAGCCCTTCAAAAGTTTGAGCTAAAAGCTTCAAAGCACAAAGAACGTGAGGCATCAAAGTACCCATTTTTTCCTAAATTTCTCCCCTTTTTCACTTTTCAAAATGTCTCTCTTTTTCTTTTTCCTTTTTCTTTTTCTTTTTTCCTTTTTCCTTTTTAAATTTTTATTAAAAAAAAATGCAAAATTTATTAATGGGACAATTTTTCTTTTTCATTTTTGTCTATTAATTAAGTAACCCAATAATAATTCCTCCAACAAACAACTAAATTCTCATTTATTTTAAATTCATAAATCATTTTTTTTTATTAATTTTTATTATTTAATATAATAATTTACACCCAAAAAAAAAAAAAAACATTTAGTGTAATTTTGATGAAATAATAATTTTTTTAATATAAATTAAATGAATATATTCCATTTCCGGGTTGCTTATTTGTTACAAATTACTTTTTAAATAAAGGTTTCTTTTGACTAAATAAAGCATTATTTACACTTTTTTTATTATTTGCTTCCATTTTTCATCATTTAAACATGTATTTTGAGACTATTTATTTTTTTATTTTTAAATTATAATCTTAGTCAAATTTTAATATTTTCAGAAAATTAATTTTTTTTTTAAAAAAGAGGGTTGCAATAAATAAATTGGTAGTAAATATATTTTTTTAAAAAATAAATATAAAGTATAAATTAAATATTATAAAATGGGAATGAATAATGAGAATAAGATGCTTGTTCTATTATTATGGAGGAATCAACGTTGAAATTGCTAATTTCACTTCCTTTTTTTAATTTCTTCTACCATTTATTATATTATTTTTATTAAGTTACTTCAAAGTTTATCTAATTTTTTAAATTTTAATACGAACCGACATGAGAGAAATGAAATCCAACGTCTAATAATTTGATGAGCTAATCCAACTTGACTCGAAAGTAACGAGTTGGGTTGAGTCGTGAACATTATTCGATTACTTTAACCTAATTCAACTTAACTCGTATACGCTTTTACCAATTTGACTCAGATGCTCGAGTCCAATCATAAATTGTAGGATAATAGAGTTTTATTTTATTATTTTTAAATAAATCATAAAAAAAAAAAATTATAATAAATATATAAAGTTTTAATAATTCAATTGTATTTGGATTCAATATAATTTAAATACGAAATTTTTTTATATGAAAAATGAAAAAGAATAATAATAATAAAAAAAAAGATGGTAAGCGTGTGGGTCCATACGTGTAAAAAGTGAAAAGTGATGCCTATTTCTGCGTGGATCGCTTTCTACGCCGCCTTTAATGCCTTTTCTGTTGTTTTTTTTTTCTTTCTATTATTATTTATTTATATATAACTTTATTAAATCCTTTCCTTGTCACATGATTAATCCTAATTTATTTCTCACTAATCATATTATTAAGCTTTATTAACCCTAATAATGAGATGTTTCTTATTAATAATTTTTAATTTTTTTCGACCAATGTTATTTTCTTATGCTATGTATTTATGTTCTTCGTGTTTGTAGAATGATATGAGACTAGCTGGTTCACGGAATTAGGGTTGATATCATTATCATTGGGGTGGAAAGACCAACCCCATCAAGTTTGAGCGATTAGAGGTATGTCATTGACGTTGTGGTGAATATCATCTCGAAAAATGTCAATCTAATATAATTTCGTGTCAAATCCCACGTCAGTTGAGATGGGAACGAAACATTCTTTACAAGGATGTGAAAATCTCTCCATAACAGACGTGTTTAAAAAAAATTTGAAGTAAAAAACCAAAAAGAACAATATCTGCTAACGGAAGGCTTGGGCTGTTACAAATGATATCAGAGTCAGACATCGGGTGGTGTGGCAGCGAAAATGCTAGGATTCGAAAGGGGTGGATTGTGAGATCGAACGTCGGTTGGAGGGTATGAAAACTTGTTCTTAGTAGACTCGTGGTAAAAAATCTTGAGATAAAGCTTGAGAAAGAAAGAACAATATCTACTAGCGATAAGCTTGAGCTGTTATATTTTGTTTCTCGGAACATATCGGTTGAACGAGATGGAAGTGCAACGTAGGGCTCATCCCACAACCAAGATTTAAAGATACCCAAAAGTGTGAGCCCACAACCAAGATTTAAAGATACCCAAAAGTGGGTGAGTGGTTAGATGTCTACTTTTGTGAGATGGATCCCACCCTCCAACTCCCAAATTCATTCCTTTTATAACCCAAAAACAAGAAACAAAGAAAGCAAAATAAATAAGAAATAAAGTTATTTTTTTTTTACTCTGAAACAAACAAAATTATTTAGTCAACTTTAATTTATCATAATATTATAATTTATATTAAAAAATTTAATCATGGTATAATTAAATTTAAACTCCTTAAATTATAATAAATAACTCAAGTTTATTTTTTTGAAATATATATATTTATAATTACATATTTTGGTATTAATCTAAAGTTAAAAGGAAAAGAGAGGAAAAAAAGGTGAAATAAAGTTCTTTTTGCTTCTAAAAAAAGCCATTTTTCCGACTTAACTTTTCAACTTTTATCCTTTGCCTCAGTTTCAAAGCTACTTTTTTTTTTTTTTTTTTTTTTTTTTTTAAAAAATNTAGAATTTATCAAACCCAATAAATTCTTTAAAATTTAGGACAAAAAATCCACGTCACCATAACCTAATGCGACAAGACAGTGACTAGAATACTTACTGAGATTAAGAGTAATAGGTGGACCGACTCTCAGAGACAATCTCCTCTAAAACATGCTATATAGCCACTCATTCGTCTTCACTAAATACTCAAAAAAATCTATCCCTTACTGCTATGAAATTGTAATTGTTTTATTAGGATTTTGGACGTTCATAAAATGAGCCGCTTTTAAATAATAAAAATATTTTTTTAAGCAAATATGTAATTTCATAAAGCTGTATTTTATTATTTTTTATTTTTTTAATATGGGCATTTGTGTAAATTGCATGCCACATTCTTGTAATTTGGATTTGGACTTTTGGGCTTTTTGTCTTAAGGGCCGAAGCCCACCATTCTTGGGCTCAGTGTTATTTTAAAGAAAAATTAGGGTATGAATTCTCATAATTATTCCTTTATTAAGATAAATAACCCAAATAATTTTTATTAATGATAAATGACCAATTATATTTTTCTAACAAATTATAATTTTAACCTTTAGACCCTTTTACCCTTCTTAATTCGGTCATCTATGCGTTTTCATGTTTTTTCGTATTTCAATATATTAATTTTGTTATATTTATCTTTTCCCAATTTTTATTTCTTTTTCGCTATAAAAAATGACATAAAATGTAAATTAATAATAATAATAATAACATTAGTAAATGATTAAACCAATAAACTTATAATATATTACAAAAGGAAAAAAGTCCAAACAAATACTAAATTATTAGTAGACTACAAGCAACGGAGTGAAAAGACAGAATTGCCCTTTCTTTTTTTCTTTTCTTTTCTTTTTTTTTTTAATTTAACCAAGTTTATATGTATTAAAAAAAGTGAGCATTTCTTCCAATACTAACCCTTTTACTTCTAAATTTTGGTTAAGAAAAAAAAAATTAATAATAAAGTTATGGCTTCGCCGGAGTATTTGGATCGTGGTGGTTGTTTGCTCCGGTGCCGGGATAATCATTGTTCTCCAAAACCAATCTTCCAAATGAATCTCCACCGTTCAACTCCAAATCTCTCAAATCCTACAAAAATTATAGATCAAAACACAATTCAATTTCTCAATCATACCTGTTTGGTTGCCGAGAAAATTTCCCAGAAAAAGAAACCACTTTCTCGAGAAAAAAAAAAAAAAAAAAACCTGAAAAACGAAAGCAGATGGCTGATCGAAAGTCGATTTGAAAATCCCTAAAAAAATCACAAATTCATTAAAAAAAAAAAAAAAGGAGAGAGAAAGATGAAAATTGAAGTGAATTATGAGAGAGAAAGGGTTTGTTTACTTGTGGTGGGAACGGCAACAGAGGAAAGGAGAAGGGAGAAGCCGAGAAAGAGAAGCAGCAGCCGCCGGAGGGTGAGGGAAATTTTCTGACCCATGTTTTCTCGGGAAACAAACAGAATAGATCTCTGTATAAAAAGGGATGGATAGGTAGCAGTTTGGCAAGAAAACCGATGTGGGAGAACATTTATATAAACAAAACAAATAAAAAGGTCAGAAAAAACCACTCTGGTTTATTGCTTTTTTACTAAAGTCAACGTCTTGTATCTGCTCGTGGAGATGTAACGGCCGACTTTTTAAATTTAGATCAATTAAAATAAGTATTATAATGTTTGTAAATTCTCGAGAAAATGCTCGAAATTCTAATGAAAATATTAAAAGGAAAAAGGTAATTACGTTGGAGACAGATCTCAATCAATTACTTATGTGGAGACAACACTCGACGATAAATGGTCGAGTAAGGAAGATGAATATGAGGAGGACGACTGTGCAATTGGTTAGACGGCCTCGACCCTTGAGAGAGATTGAGAGTGAGAGAGGTTGAATATGATAAACTGAGAGTGACACGAGGAGATGCACGAGAGCATAGAGAAAAAAATAAGATTAGGGTTTATTGCCTTTTACCAAAGTCAACGTCTTGTGTCCATTGCTCGTGGAGATGTAACGGCCCGACTTTTTAAATTTAGATCAATTAAAGTAAGTGTTATAGTGTTTACAAATTCTCGAGAAAATGCAATACATGCATTAGAGACAGATCAATCAGTTACGTACGTGGGGATGACACTTGACAGTAAAGAGTCTAAGGGAGATGAATATGAGAAGGACGACTGCGCAACTGGTTGAACGCCCTCGATCCCTGAAAGGGATTGAGAGTGAGGGCGGTTGAATATGATGAACCGAGAGTGACACGAGAAAACACACGAAGGCAGAGAGAAAAAAATAAGATTAAGATTTTTTTGTGTATTTTTCATTTAAATATTTAAAATAAATACGAAATGTTTTAGCTGGCTAACCCTAGAAGTTGACTTAATATGTATTGATTTTTTCATGTGTCTCTTTCAATCTTAGCTTTCACACGTGCGGGTTAAATAAATGAGCTATATAATATGTTTACATAAATATTAAAATATATCCCACTTGTGTTTTAAACTCATAATTTAATTTAATCACAAATTTCCCCTAAAGAAAATTAATTTATAAAATAGTCCTCAATAAATTCTTCTCTTTCGAAAAGACCCCTTGAAATTATATAAAGGCAAAACTATATGCCAAAAACTATTTGCTGTTCTCCCCCCAAATATTATAATATTTCCACAAATTGCCATTTTCTTTACTTATTTATTTATTTATTCCATTACACTTATCCATTTAATTAATTATTCTATTTCCATTATTGTCTTTTTATATATATATATATATATATTTGTCACCATTTTTCTATAGTTAATGATAATACTTTTTAATATATATAACCAAGATCATCGATGTGCCCTGAAACATGGAATGACATCACGATACATAGGTTGTATTGTTAGGAATCAAGATGACAATGTGATATAACGTTCTTGTGTCACAGACGATTGAACATGCATGCACGAGCGTCGTGTGTGGCCAAACAACCTTGGATTCTACACAAATCGTGTTCAGTTGGCGAAGACAAACTTCGTCGATGGTCTGATGAAACCACAAAGTCGAGCGAAAAATGTGAATGGGGTTTGAGTCTCCCTTAAAGCTTGCTTTGAGTATGTTAAGATCACGATGACGTACAGTTGAAGAAGTACGATCATGACGGTTGGTATCAGAGTCATATTTTGTGTGTCTAAGTCAGACAACTCGAGAATTCAAAATTTTAAAAGTATTGTTATGATAATATATAAAATAAAGTTAGGTGAAATGCAACTTTAAGATTTAAAAGGATTTGAATAAAATTTAGGTAAGATAGAATAAAGTTTACAAATGAAAGTGAAGCTTATTCCTTTGACATTGTAAAAGAGACGTCTTTGATTTCCCATTTACACATCTTAATTGTTGGATGATGAAAGTCCCACATCGGTTAATTTAGGAAATGGTCATGATCTTATAATTTAAGAATACACTCTTCATTGGTATGAGACATTTTGGAGAAGCCCAAAGCAAAGCCATGAGAGCTTATGCTCAAAGTGGACAATATCATACCATTGTGGAGAGTCGTGTTCGTCTATCATGGTATTAGAGTCATGCCCTAAACTTAGCCGTGCCTTTTAACACATTTTTATTAGAGTCATGCCCTAAACTTAGCCGTGCCTTTTAACACATTTTTATTCGCTTTTTCTTTTAAATTAAACTTATCTTCTCATCCATTTGTGTGGAAACACGATACTTTAAGATCACAATGGCTAAGATTTTGAAATATTTTGGTGACGGGTCCATAATGGAATAAACAAACAACTTTTGAAGGTTTTGATTGTTCGGGATTACTAAGATAACAATAACTTGTTTAAAAATTTAGCAAGAACAAAATAGATCTTCGAGTTTTTGTGATGAACCATGAACTTCTATAATAGTATGATATTGTCATTCACTTTGAGCATAAACTTTCATGGTTAAAAAATTTAAATTATACCCAATTTAGAGTTGGAAATAAAATATAAAAAAAATAATAAACCAAAAATAAAAATAAAAATTATAGTTCTCACTCAAAACTCAGACGTAAGCGACGGCCCTTTCCCTCACTAAGGCTTCGACGGCCTTCCTCCCGGAGACCAACGCGCCGTCGAACGTGGCGGAAGTCAAATAATCACCACACACGTACAGCCCACTCTCCACCGTTGGATCTTTCATCAAATCCGACGGTGGAGATTGATTCGGCTGCGCAAAACCAATCCTATACGTCCGTAAATGCTTCCATCCCTCGATCGTTGATTGCCCAAACCAATCCGCCATCTCCCGAATAACCTCAGCCGTCAGATCCTCATCTCCAACATCCTCAAATTTCCCGATCAACGATACCGACACCAGCACCTTCTCCGCCGGTCCATACGACGGCGCCACGTTTGTCGCGAAAAACATATTGTTAACAATTCCCTTCCCCGATCCATTCAGAAATAGCACTGGTTCCCTCACCGGAATCCTGTCCCGATCCGCCGCGAAATACAAACATACCGTACTCCTAGGCGGTTTCCGGCTGCCGATTTTTCGTCTTCCGGTTAGCAATCTCTCCGCCTCCGGTTCCTCCACCGCAACGATCACCCCCATTTCGCTCGCTATAATCTCCCCACTCTGTAACTTCACAATTGGCGATTTCGATTCGAAATCGACGGAGACGACTCTGGAATTCAGCAAAATGGTCTCCGGCGGGAGATTTGCTGCTAATTGTTGAGGGATTGCGCTGATTCCGTTGGCCGGAAGAGTATTTTCGCCGAGTGCGAGACATTTGAAAATGAAATTAAATAATCGGGAGGAAGTTTCCAATTCGGGATCGAAGAAAATCCCACCAAAAAATGGCCGGAAAAAACGGGTGATTATGGAATCGGAAAACCCAATTTCCTTTAATAATTCCATGGTGGAAGCCTCTCCGGCGGTGAAAATTTCCCGATCGGACTTGCCTAGAACTCTGGCTCTAGTGAGCCCAATAAGCAATTTGTCGATGAGCGAGCCAATTGGGTTGGTTAGGGAGGCGAGGGAGTCGGTGAAGTGGCGCAAAGGGTCGGCGACGGTGTGGAATTGGCCGTCGAAGTAGACGAGGGCGCCGGAGTAGAATTTTTGGAGGCGGAGGGATTGGTAGTCGAGGAGGGCTTTAGCTTCAGGGTACGCGGTGATGAAGATTTGGAAGCCGCGATCGAGGAGGAAGCCGTCGACGAGGTCGGTGCGGACACGGCCACCAACGCCGTCGGAGGCTTCGAGGAGGAGGAATGGGATGTTTTTGGAGCGGAGGTGGGTGGCGGCGGCCAGGCCTGCCAGGCCAGCTCCGACGACGATGACTCCAGTTTTGGTGGGTACAGGAGGGGAAAGGGAAAGGGAGGAGGAGGAGGCTTGGGGAGGCTTGAATCCGAGGCTGCCACGTGGGTAAGCGATGGAGTGGCAGGGAAGACATGTTCCGACGGCGCTGAAACTCATTACTGCTTTTCCGATTTAGTTGGAGTTCTTGCTGGCGATGCCATGGTGGTGATCATGGTAACCTTATCCATTTCCTAATTTCATCCCTCTTCTACGTCTGCCACGTGGCCTCATCATTTAGTTCTTTTATTTTCTTTTAATTTTCTTTAGTCTATGGTTAGTCACATTGGAGGCACGTGTACTCAACACGATCACGAGTGGCTTAGACAAGCTTCTAATTATATCCACTCGTGCACAAAAAAAACGCTCGAGAGGAAAAATGAAGAACTGACCTCGATAGTCAAGTCAAAACTCATTTTCAATCTCCCAAAAAAAAAATAAAAAACATAATAAATTTGATGACCCATGCTTCAAGGTTTCTAAGTAGAGTTTAATCTAAGTTAAGGTGCAATATGGTCTCGGTGGGCTTGTTGAACACACTTGTATTGGGCCTAAAACTATTAAATAAAACACGATGAATACAATTCAATTATGCTCGTATGATCGATTTATTTATAAAAACAGTGTTGAGAATGATTTGTATGATGTATATGTCAACCCCAAAACAACGAAACGTGGAATAATATCCAATCTTTAGTAGGTGGCTCCACCATCGCCAACCAAACGCTGGCCTTTCGCACCCACCACACGGTTTGTTTTCGACACCGTTCAATCAATGGATTGCAATTTATACCCACCCATGAATCCATAGCCGTCCATCAACAACATAAAAATTGGACGTTTTGGAAGCTAACTCAGTTAGAATAAACAATACGTGACCCTAAAATTGCATCATTTCATATCCACACGTTCATTTGATAACTAATTTGTAAAAGAATTCTAATTATTTGAATGGCCACATATTAGTTGATGAATATGTATTTTATCCGAATTTATAATAATTATTATTATTTTAAATGAAAATATGTAATTATATAAAACTTGTGGTTGAGAATTTATCATTTTATCTTTTTTTTTTAAATAATAATAATATCATTAAATTCCATTTTGGATGCCTCACTCTCCAAAATATCTACATCAACTGAAACCCAACTTGTCATTTGGTCGAATATTCAGTTGATTTTATGTCTAATCAAACTATTAATATATTAATAATTATTAATTTAAAATCAACTTAATTTTGAGTTAGATTATTAAATTATTTTTAAAAAAATTATATTTATTTACAAGTCAAAATGCATCACTAACGCTCTTTTTAGGTTGGTCAAGTTGACTCGACTAAAAACATGTTAACCCACAAATTAACTCAACCAAAATTGAGAATAAATCTAACCCAACCCAACCTATATGGTTTGTATGATTTGGGTTGAGTACACGTGATCAGTCGAGTTCTCCATTTTTTTTTTTTTTTTTTGTAATCTAGAGGTTAATTATGGACATAAAAATTATTTTTAGCCCTATAATTTAATTTTTTCAATATTAATTTTGGAGATATAAAATATAAAATCCAATTTTCCATAAACAAAAAATGGACAAATTTGTGGACAAAAAATATTGTTGCATCATTGGAATCTTTTGACGTGGATTAAATATTCTGGCACGATGTTCTAGATATATATATATATATCCACCTGTTATTAATCTAGATTATCAAAATTCGTATAATTTTTTATATACAATTTTTATGAATGATTTTTATTTATTTTTTAATTTAGTAATTATAGGCGAGAAGACGAGCAACTTAGTAGTTCTAGAGGTGGTTGCCTTGTGGCTAGCTCTCAGGGTCATTCGCCGGTTAAAGTGATCGATCGTGAGTTATTTTAATAAATAGTATTATTTGACCCGTCAATTAAAAAAAAACAAAAAGTGGGTCATATTAATTTATTCTCGAGCTGAAAAAGGTAATCATTACTAGATAAATTAGGGTTTCGTCAAAGATGAGTAGACATAGAGTACAACATAATGCAAGAAAGATGCCAAAATTGATCGTATGATGACCTATATACTATTTAATAATATTATTGAATATATATAATTGAAGTATAATGTAGACATATCACAAACGTGTTTTATTGTCTAACTCGAAGCCCTTAAATGAAAATAGGAATAAAGTGAGGGGCCTAGCTTGCAAAAACAAACAAAATGAAGGACAAAAATAATTGAGAGATGGTTATGGTACCGAGTTGTCTATTCGGATTTAATCGAACCAATAATATAATTATACTAATTTTGTAAAATCGTGGTGGAATTGAATCCCTATGATTGAGACTAGTAACTTTACCCTTCTACTGCCCCACGCTTTTGCTTTCTTAGTGTAAAAAGAGGTCCACATCCACCGCTCTCTTTTCTTTTTGGGCTCCCCCTCAAGACTTTAAAACGTGTAGGGGAAGGTTTCACTCTCTTATAAATGGTGGTTTGTTCTCCTCTCCAACCAATGTGGGACATCACAATCCACCTCCCTTCGGGGTTCAGCGTTCTCGCTGACACTCTTTCCTTCCTCCAATCGATGTGAGACAGCCTCCAAATCCACTTCCTTTGGGGCCTAGCATCCTTATGTGAGACATCACAATCTACTCACAATCGAGGCCCAGCATTCTCGCTGACACTCTTTCCTTCCTCCAATCGAAATGGGATCGCCCCCAAATCCACCCCCTTTGGGTCCTAACGTCCTTACTGGCATACCGCCTCGTGCATACCTCCTTCGGGGAACTGCGAGAAGGCTGACACATCGTCCGGTGTCTGACTCTGATACTATTTGTAACGGTCCAGATCCACGACTAGTAGATATTGTCATCTTTGAGCTTTCCTTTTCCGACTTTCCCTCAAGGCTTTAAAACCCCTCTGCTAAGGGAAGGTTTCCACCCCTATAAATAATGGTTTGTTCTCTTCCGCACAACGTGGGACATCACACTTAGCCCTCAAACTTTATCTCCGTAGGAGACTAAATTTATTATTTAAAAAAAGTTACAGAGAATAAAATTATTATTTAAAAAATTTATAAGGACCAAAATGAACATAAACCAAAATAGCAAGATTCAAATATTATTTAAATATTAATAATATTATTACTTTATATATATATATATATATATTTAATTAACTGATTTATCCGATTGATTCTTAAATTTTATCGAGCATCTATTTTCGTTCCCGAATTAAAAAATTAAAAAGAAAAAAAAAACTTAATATTTAATGACATAATTCTATTGACTTTCTAATAATTTTTATTTAAAAATGATATTTAAAAAAAATTAAAGCGCGTCCCAAACGATTCTGGAGTAAAAAAGTGAAAAATACCCCACGAATATCGAGAAGTCGCGTTTACACACACATTGGAGTCAATGTTTGTTGCTGCGAATTTGATTAACACGGATTCGTGGTTCGTTGCAATTAATCCTCTCGTTTTGGGTATCTGAAACGCGTAATCGTAATCTCCAATCAGGCGAAGGGATCCGATTCTTCGTTTTTGGTGAGCTTTTCTTCACGAGGAGGTAATGCGAGCGTCTGACAGGTGGGTTCTCCCCTTCTTTTTTCTTTTTAATCTTCCCCTTCTCGTTTCTACTGATTGATTTTGATTTTGATCGAATGGCGACACAGAAATGAACACCGCAAACGGTTCCGCATGTGGATAAAACTGCTCCGTCTACTCAATTCCATTACGCTTTCATTCTGGCTTAAACGACAAAAGCCACCCACGTCTTTGAATTGGAAGCGGAATCCGGAATGAGTTGGTTCCCCCCTTCTTTTTAATTTTGATTTTGTTCAAGATTTCTGTCCTGTTCTTGATATATCTGCCAATTACTCACTTATCTGAGACTGAACTCATGGACCATTGTTCCCATTTTCTTAGTTCTTGAGATAGAGATAAAGAGAGAGGGCTTTGTTGATTCGTTTTCTTGAATGGGTGTCCTAGTTTCTCTCTTCAAGCAGAGGGGTTTTATCATTTTCTTGAATCTCTCGTTTCTATCAGTGGCGGCTTGTACTTTTTTTGCCATTCGTTTTCATTCTCCAGAATCCCATTTCCACGTTCTTAACAAAAGCTCGAGAAGAATCCATGGAAGCCCACAGGATGATTGCCGGAGTTTTCTTGGTCTAACTGATTTTGAAGCTAAGTGCTCTGTTCTTAAATCCAACAACCCTTGTAACACCCAAGGCTATATAGATTATCTTTACATTTTCTATTGTCAGTATGGAAGTTTTAGCATTCTGGGGTATACTCTGTTGTTTCTGTGGCTTCTTGTGTTGTTCTATCTTCTGGGTAATACTGCCTCTGAATACTTTTGTTCTTCCCTTGAGAGCTTGTCAAAAGTGTTGAATCTGTCCCCTACAATTGCCGGTGTTACTCTGCTTTCTCTTGGCAATGGGGCACCTGATGTTTTTGCTAGCCTTGTTGCCTTTATGGGGGATGGAACTAGTGATATTGGATTGAATACTGTTCTTGGTGGAGCTTCGTTTGTTACCTGTGTCGTCGTCGGAATCATAAGCATTTTGCTGCGTCGGCGACGAGTTAAGGTGAATAGGTCTGGCTTCATTAGAGATGTTTTGTTCTTCCTCTTGGTTCTTTTGTCTGTTTTCTTCATACTGCTTCATGGCCATATCAATCTATGGGGTGCCATTGGGTTTTCTTCCATGTATATTGTTTATGTTTTAGCTGTTTATGTCTCCCATGCTCAATGGTTGAGTTTTAGAAGTGATATCTGTGAGCCCCTTTTGAAAGAGCCACCAAAGGATGAGTTTGAGGATGTAAATGAATCACGGTACACCGATGATGACCACGACAACGACAACGATGATGTTAGGATTGATGTATACGATCTCTGTTTTTGTCCAAGGTTATCGCCTTCTTGTCTCGTTTTCCTTCGCATTCTTGAGATTCCTCTTTACTTGCCTAGAAGATTGACAATTCCAGCCATTGCTGAAGAAAACTGGTCTAGACCATATGCAGTTGCTTCAGTGATATTGGCTCCCCTTCTCTTATCTGTTCTATGGACCTTTCACCACCAAACCGAGACAACACAGTCGAACCTAATCATCTGCGTCGTCGCTTTGCTGCTCGGGATTAGTTTTGGGATTGTTGCATTTGCAACAACTGAGAATTCAACCCCACCAAAGAAGTGCTTGTTTCCTTGGCTAGCAGCTGGCTTCACCATGAGCTTGACATGGAGTTATATTCTAGCTCAGGAACTAGTAGGCCTATTGGTTTCACTTGGCTACATAATGAACATAAGCCCTTCAATCCTAGGACTTACCTTCCTAGCCTGGGGAAACTCTCTTGGGGATTTGGTTGCCAATGTGACCATGGCATTGAACGGCGGGCAGCGAGGCGCTCAAATCGCCATCTCCGGCTGCTATGCCGGTCCCATCTTCAACACTTTGTTCGGCCTCGGAATGTCCCTCATCGGCGCATCGTGGAAGAAGTATCCTCAGTCGATCGCCATCCCTCCCGACCCGTATGTCATGGAGACATTGGGGCTGTTAGTCGGCGGGTTGCTTTGGGCACTTGTGGCCTTGCCGAGGCGAGAAATGAGGCTTGATGCAGTCCTGGGAGGAGGCCTTTTGGCTATCTACTTGACCTCTTTGCTCTTAAGGCTGTTGCAAGCTTTCGCTTCTTCCCATTAGAATCATTTGAAAAGAAAATTACAATGTAATTGTATTTTTCAAAAGATTATGATACAATTACACTTAGTTTATTGTAAATTAATCCCACTTGGTTAAGAGTAATTTGATCCATGAAGATTAATTGTATAATGGTCCTTTGTGTTTCTAAATTTTGCAGAAAGGGGCCTCAGTTTTCTTGGTATTAGAAAATTGACTGCCGACCAAACTGTCTTTCAAGATAAGAATTGTTGACTGTGGCCGACAACTTGAAATTGACTGTTTTCTACTCTAATTTAAAGTTCTCAATGTATATTTTATGATTTTTATTAATTTTTTAAATATTTAGTTTAATTATCCAATTGTTTTTTTTTATTTGTTTTATTATTTTTACAGCCCAAAATTTCCACATTCAATGTTTCTTTCAGCCGCCATTATATATCCACTTTTGAGTAATATTGCACATATCTCAAGGCTTCATTATCCACATGCTAAACAATTAGCAATAAATTAGTAATGAAAATAAAAGTTATTATTTTTTAATATTCATCAATTTTTCTATCCTAATTTTTCCATACGTAATCTTTTGTATAGACGTTGGGGTGGATGAACACTAAGATGGAATAGGCTCGCTAATATGCCCTATGTACCGAGCCTATTTCATCTAGAACAAAAGGATTAAACCCGTCCACACCCCACGTAGAAATTATAGCTTGTGCCCTTTCGGTTAATCCATAAGAATAAGATACCTCCCGATAAAAATTGATCTCTACAAATTTTGAGACCTCGAACCTATAAAATTTTACCAACAAATATTTTGAATTAATATACTCAATATTAGACACAATATATCTATGATAAAGAATAGTTTAGTAGCATGTAATAATTATATGATAAGTGTATTAAAAAAAATAATAAAATTTTATTTTATAATTATTTTAGAGGTTTTATTGACCATTTTTGAATGAGAGAGTGGATAATCAATTCACCTCCCCCGGTCGGATGAAGACCAGGGGGCAAAAACCCCAACGTGCAACATTTCACCGCGCTACACAACTCTCGTCGAGCTCTCTTTCAGAAATCTCCTCTATCAAATAGGAATCACATCAAATTATTACAATTTTACAATTTGTAAATACAGTTGATATAAAATTGACCTAATTCTGTTCCAGCATTTGAAACGGGATAAAATACTCCCTCCAAAAATATTGCACTAAAGAATCGATAAGGCAATTTTGCGAGCCGTCAATTGGGAGTGGATAAAATCCTACAATCTTCCCTCTCTTCCCCTTCTCTGTCTGCTTCTCGAACAACACAGAGCAGCTGCAGCTACAGATCAACAATGTTGGCGAACACTTGCGGCCTCCATTTCCGACCATGCTATTCCCACACACCCGAATTCTCTCATTCTGGGACATGCCAAATCTCTCTATCTTCCTATTGCCCTCGCTTCCATGCTTTCACCAAACCGAAGCTGTCCTCTCTGTCGCTTCTTCGCAGTAAGAAAAATGGTAAGAGTTTGGTCACCCGGGCTCTTACGAATTCTGCGGAACCTGACTCGGTTGCGGCGAGCGATGGAATACCCAGTTCTTTGCGGCCTTTCTCTGTCAAAATTCCTGTTGGGGATAGACATGTAAGTCTGAGAAATTTTACTTTCGGCGACTTTAATGTGTTAACGAGGAGTTTATGGAAGTGGGTTTATGTGGATTATTTTATTTTGTGGACTGTATGGAGAACCTTTTAAATCTATGTACATGTGTTGCCAAAAGAATTTTTTTGTTGTTTGAGTGTTATGTGAGCCAGTTGCCTATGTAAAAATAAGAAGTGTAAATTCAAGTTAATGCAAGTGAGTGACTGAGAGTTGTTAGCTGAAATATATAAAATTCTGCCATCAGGTTATATGGAGATATTGTTGAGGATTGTTGAAATACAGGCGTTGATCATTGGTTTATAAGTAAGGAATACATCTCCATTGGTACGAGGCCTTTGGGGAAACCAAAAGTAAAGCCATGAGAGCCTATGCTCAAAGCGACAATATCATATCATTGTGGAGGTTTGTGATTCCTAACCGATGTAAGCTAAATAAGTTTGAGTGAAGAAAGAAGCTTGTGAGTGAGAGAGCAAACTTGAAAATTCAGGGGATGGGGGTTGGGGGAGTTCTTCTTCAGTTTATTGTGAGCTCTAAGTAATTTGCTTTTGTTTGGTTAATGTATGTTAATGGAGGGAGGCCGGCCATTCCAATGGATGTGGCCAACCTAGTAGAACCACTTAGCTTGTTGTCTTATTGTACTTGCACTCTGCTTTAGTTTCTTTGTCTGTATCCAAAATTGTAGCTTTTATCTGGTTGTCTGGACGAGAATGTTCCATAAATGTGCGTCTTTACTGGAACTTTTGTTCTGCATTATGAATCTTTCAGATTTTGGTCGAGACGGGCCATATGGGGAGACAAGCTAGTGGTGCTGTTACAGTAACTGATGGAGAAACCGTAAGATGAATTTCAAATTCATATAATTCTTTGCTTGCTGTTGCTTTAATGACAGTATCTTGTAGCTCATTCTTTTATCGATTATGCATGCCCCATTCTCCACTCCCTCTTTATTCTCCCCACTTTGGAAGATGTGTATCCCAAGAAGGTCAGTTTTGTTTTTGCTTAGCAGGTCTAGCACAAGAGATTATCACTATTGACCTCATCCATATGTAGTCTCTTGTTATTCTATGGTCTTAGTGATGCAACATTTGTAAGAGAGCATATTTTATGGGATTCTCAATTTGGAGGTGCAATTTGGGATAGCATTCTGGATATGTCTAGAGTGTAGTTGGCTCATAGTAGTTTGCGTGGGGATCTAGGGTGAAGGAGGTGCACTGTTTATTTGCCTTTCGTAGATAGGATCGATTCGATGGTGGGCTACTTTTTTTTTTGTGGTCTCATGGAATATTTGGCTTGACAGAAATAGGATGGGCTTTTAGCAATTTGGAGGTATTGGGAAGAGATTTGAGCCTTGGCTAGGTTCAATTCCCCTCTTTGGATCTAGTAATTGAATTGGAGCCCTTTCTTTTAAATTTATAGTTTGTTTGTCTTTAGTTTCTTGGTTCTTTTATTTTAGGTATTCTGTTTCTACATGCACAAGGAACTAGTTTTTTACTTATTTTTTCTTTCTTGCAAACTAGTTGATTAGGAGAAACTAACACATTTGATTTCTATATCTTCAGATTGTTTATACATCTGTTTGTTTGGCTGATATACCAAGCGAGCCTTCGGATTTCTTTCCACTTTTTGTTAATTATCAAGAACGTTTTTCTGCAGCAGGTCGGACTAGGTCTGCATTGCACTCTTTCCTACTTGTTTTCTGTAGTTATTTTTTTCTTCTAGTTTGATGCATTACCTTGTTTATACCTCTGGCGCAGCGGAGGATTCTTCAAACGCGAAGGAAGAGCAAGAGATCACGAGGTAGTCTGTTTGCTAAATTTATTTTCCTTTTCCATTTTCAAACGAAACATTGTTTTAAATATGATCATAATTTTCTAGTTTAAGTTTTCTTGTGACAAGTTTGGCAATGTAGGTTAATCATGGGCTACATTTTGAGCTATTCTCATCATGATAAGATGCAAAATATAAGAAGCACATATTTTAGGCAAAAGGAGTTGCAAGAATAAGCGCAACAAGATGTGTGTCAGTGCATAGTTATACATTTCTAAACATTGCACGTAATTTTATTCTGAAATAAACCCTTCAAATATTTGTGTTTGATGCATCAACTTCTACCGTGAATTAGTTTTCCCAAACTAGGTAATTGGGGGTACAATTGTCGAACCCAAAGGCTTAACAAGAAACTTTGGCACTTCACTTCACCAATTCTATTGCCTATAATTACGTTGGAGACCTTGCCTTTTAGCATGCATCTTGTCTTCAATATAGAATGCTTTTAAGTTGTTCCATTTTCTGCTTTTAGGTTAAGAACCATCAAAGCACACAACTGGTTTCATTCTCTCTCAATAACTTCCTCACTCTTCCTCAATATTCTGATAATGAGTTTTCTTCCTTCAGAGCGATATTTTTTTTGTCATTCATTTGGTCATTCATAAATGCGCAACTTTCTTTCCCATTGTTGGCTGAACCATTTTATTGTTTTTTGCTTGGATTACTAAAATCAACCACTGTACTTTAGCCTAATAATGCCTCAGATTTGACTCGCATTTCCCCTCTTGAAGTTGAAGAAACCGAAATTCATATTCATCTTCTTTGCTCCATCAATTTGCTTTTCTCCCAAGTCGTTTGTTTTCGACTCAAGTTTGATTGACTTAATTGATTCTTAGCTTGATTTCAGTGTTTTGACTTATTAACCTTCTTCTTAGTTGTTTTCAACCGATTGCCATGTAGATTCTTTCGTTTATTTCTCCCGGGGGGAATGATCAAGTCTTGTATTTCTTTGTTCAGTCCATGGATTTATTGTGCCACCTGCTATTATTATTCCCCCTCCAAATTATTTTTGCATTTAATTGATAACTTCTTTATATAGGTTTTCCTCTGATCTCGATCCTTGGCAAAAATCTTGGTAGATTAGGTATAATTTTTGCTTGATTAATTGAACAGAATCTGTTCTTTAATAGAGAGTTAGTTCCTTGAGGCTTCCTTCTGGGCTCTCTGATAAGCATTTTGGTAACTATGAGTCTCTTCCATATGTAGTTACCGGGGTGGCCCTTGCAACCCTTTTTCTCTGAGGCTTCTTACATTGCATATTTCATTTGATAAATTACTCTGTTTGTCATGAAAAAAAATCTATTTTCTTCTCGTCCTTCTATTATATTATTTATTTATTATTATTATTTTTCTTTCAGGTTCTCATTTGTAGATTGATTGATAGGCCTTTGCGTCCAACTATGCCCAAAGGTTTTTACCATGAAACCCAGATATTATCTTGGGTATGAGTTAATGATGCTATCAATTTTCATTTGATTATTTATTTATTTTTGTATGAAACCCGAACTTTAATGAAGAAACAAATGAAAAAATACACAGACGTACAAAAAGGGAGAAGCCCACGAAAAGGGGCTCCAGTAAAGTAAAATGAGACCTAATGAGTAATTACAAAAAGGTCCAGACATTGAGGCTCAAAGAGAAACAAAGAATCTAAGAAGTGACCAAAGTAGATTTTCATTTCTTTACATCTAAGACACGCAAAATGATTGTAGCCTTATGGAGGGTACAGCCACATTTAATTAAAGGTTTCTACCCAATTGACAACCATCTATGGGAGCAACTAATTGACATATTATAACAGCTACGGCTTTTATATGGATGTCTTGAGTGGTCGAGTTAGCTTGCGTGTAAACCTGACTCAACTGCATTAGTTGACAACTATTGTTATCTAACTACACCATTTAATAACTAAATTGTGTAACATTTGGGTATAAAGGAACAGGTGGATGGTGTAGGGTTCTTCAGAGATGTTTGGAGTTAAATGCACATAATTTTTTTTTTCAAGATATGAAATTATCATTAATTAAGGAAAATAAGTAAAAATGCTTAAAGGATACAAGCTCTCAAAGACCGAAAAGGAAAAGAGAAGAAAAATTAGATTGTAGAACATAACAAATTAGGAAGAGTGGATGAAGCCTTTCAATTTGAAAAAATAACGCTTGAAGATTAAATGAGATTGTGAAGCCTTGAGTCTAGCTAAAACAAATCATTCAAACCGAATCCTCCAAGTTCCTCGGGCAGGGGAACTACTTGGCTACTTTTTTTTTTTTTTAATTGCAGATGTGTTTAGCTTGCTGTTGGACAAAAACACTGAATCCTCTGAGATTTTTATTTTGTACTTTATTTGTTGGTTTTTATTCTTGGCTCCTTTTTCGGGATTTTTGTTTTCTTTTTTTGCTGCTCTGGTGTATTCGTTTCTTTCTTCTCCCTGAAAGTTAGATTTTTAATTTAAAAATAATGTTGAAACCATGATCTTGGAGATTGTTTGGGACGATATAGATATCTCTTTAATCTATAGGCTTTATTATTTTCAAGTTCCATATTGGATCTTGGGGGTACTCATAAAATCTCTTCTTCGTGATAAAAATACTTTTCACATGGGGTGGGTGGAGAGGCCAATCTAAATTAGTGACGGGAGACAAGAAAATTCTAATGGAGTTGATTTTAGCAACATGAGCTGACATTTGTTGATAATCAATCCCATATGTTTGGGTAAAGCATTTCATTGCTACTTTGACCATGTATCTCTCAACACTACTATTAATATTTCATTTTATGATAACTACTTATCTACATTTCATCATTTTCTTGATAAGTTTATTACTTTGCACTCCATCTCAAAGCATTTAGGTTTCAATTTGGATCATCTAAAACATTTTGTATATTCCCTGGGATAAACAAATTAGTTGTCCTCGAAGTGAAAGCTTTATGGCTATTTAATCATCTCAAATATAAGAGATAATCTGCATGAGATATTTAGTGAAATTTCTAGTACTTTTTCTCATAGTTATACATGCCAATTTGAGAACTTTTGTACAACTTCCGTGGCTTACTTTTGTAATATATTTATTTAATAAATCATCTCTCATCTAAAGAAGTGAGGCCTAAAAATAAGGTTGTACAAGAATCAAGTATTCGCTCCCTCAAAGGAATTTTCAGTCTTGTAATTGATTATTTGTAACTAATAGTTTCAATAGCTGATGTAGTTGTATAAGCTAAAGTGTTTATCATATTGGGTTTTTCTTCATCGACAATAACGGTTGGTGTTTACATCTTCTTATAGGTTTTGAGTTATGATGGTCTGCACACTCCTGATTGTTTGGCAATTACAGCAGCTGGAATAGCAGTGTAAGTCTGTTATCTTTTTGTTTTATGACTTCTTCTACAAACATTTATGTTGTACATACATTTTCATTTCGGTATTCCATTTTTTAAATCGTTATGGTTCAAAATGTACAGTGCGCTTTCAGAAGTTCCTAATTCAAAAGCAGTTGCTGGAGTTCGAATTGGTCTTGTTAACGACAAGTTTATTGTTAATCCAACTACTAAAGAGATGGAAGACTCTGAGCTTGATTTAGTACTTGCTGGCACTGATAGTGCAATATTGATGATAGAGGCAAGTCCATTTTTTTCAGCTTTCCTAAAGGGTGATTTTTATGTTCCTACTCTTTGTTCTCCATAAATCCTTCAGTACAATTTACGTTTCATTCGAGATATATTTAGAAATAAATATTATGCTCGCATGTTCTTCATGTTTTATTATTATTATTTTTTCTCAATATGACATAATTCATCCAGGAAAATTTCAAAAAAAGGGAAATAAGCTCCACTCGGTGCTGAAGGAGCTTATAATTATTCCAGTTGACATTGATTAAATAGGAGTATGATGATAATAATCTCGAGAGAGGAGGCTAGGTTAAATGCTTCATAGTCGATTGGTGATTTGACATGGTATCAAAGGAGGAGGTTTGGTGTTCAAACCTCCTGGAATATCATTTCCTCCTCCATTAATATTGATTTCCATTTTTTGGACCTTCCACAAATTTACAAGCCCACAAGTGATCGAGTGTTAAAATATTGATATAATCTACAAACTTGTGTTTTCATTGTGCTTAGAGTACCAAATTTTATTAAAATATCCATGCAGGGCTATGGTAATTTTCTACCTGAAGAGATGTTGCTCCAAGCTGTAGAAATTGGGCAGGTTGTATACTTACTTTAAGTATGTAGCCTATTACTGTATTTTAAGATAGTTTATCTAGGTACCCAGAATACCAATACAAAACTCTTTCTTGATTTCAGAATGCTGTAATAGCAATTTGCAAGGAGGTGGATGCGTTAGTAAGGGAGCGAGGGAAACCAAAAATGCTCGATGCCATTAAGCTTCCTCCTCCTCAGCTCTATGAACATGTTGAAGTATGTATTTTGTTTCCCTCTCTCACTGAATAAGGTTGTGGCAATCTTCTTTACCTTCCTAAAAAATTATGTTCATTGTGTACACTGCATATGGGTTTGAGAGTGTGATCCTACTGCTAATAACTTGGTATTTTTACAGAACTTTCATGTTAATGATAATTTCCGTGTCTGTAATTTTCTTATAAAAAAAACACATGATGGTAGTGTTAATACACATTAGTTTGCTCCTAGTATTGAAGCTTCTAAGTCTCACGCCCTTAGAAGCTGTGTGTAAGATCCCACATTGGTTGGGGAGGAGAACGAAACATTCGTTCTAAGGGTGTGGAAACCTCTTCCTAGCAGACGCGTTTTAAAAACCTTGAAGGGAAGCCCGGAAGGGAAAACCCAAATAGGACAATATCTACTAGTGGTGAACTTGAACTCATACACTGCAAATTCTAATTTATTATGATTTAAAATGGAAGACATTCCGTTGATCATTCACGTCCGTTTCTTTTGTAAAATTCCCTTTATTCGTATGCTTGGATGATTGCTAAAATAATATTTTTTTGTAGGAAATTGCTGGTAAAGAGTTAGAAAAAGTCCTGGAAATTAAAAACAAAATTCCCCGTAGAAAGGCTCTCTTATCATTAGAAGAAAAGGTTATTTCCATATTGACAGAAGAAGGGTACGTCAGTTTAGATACCACTTCAGAAGTTCTCGAACCTATACCTGATTTGGTGGAGGATGAAGATGAGGATGATGAAGTGGTGGTGGATGGTGAAGTTGATGAAGGTGATGTCCATATTAAACCAACTACACGCCGGCCTATCTTAACAGTAATGCTCAGCTCCTTTACCCTACTTATAATCGTTTTTTATATAATATTTTGTGATCTCTTCTAGTTTTCTCCTGTTCCACTAATATGGATATCATATATAGTTATTTCTAATCCTATACATCTTACATAGATGTTGCCTAATGTTCTGTTTCATACTGCCTCATTTTGTTATCTGATGATTATCTTTGGTTAAAATACAAGTTTAGTCCCTTAACTTTTGTGATACGTCTAATTAGATCCGAAAGTTTAAAATGATTGTAATTAGTTTGTGAACATTTAATTGTATCAAGTAGATCGACCATGGAATAAATCTCTTAAAAAATTCCTATTTCAACAAAAATCTAGTCCTAGTATCTTCTTTCTATTTCATTAATTTTGTACAAAACCTTTGATTGTAATCTATTGAAATGAACATTAGAAAAAAATAGCAATAACATAATAATAATGATAGTTATTATTTTTATTATTATGGATCTTTATTAAGAAAATGTCTTCATTTGGTTGCCCTGTTTCAGATTAATTATCTTTTGTTATTTGCATTCATTCGTTATCTGATTTTATATATTTTGTAGTTTTATTTAACACCGTATCATTCTATTTCTTATAGCTCTTTTCCGTGGTAGACGTAAAATTAGTATTTAAAGAAGTGACATCCAATTTTCTCAGGAGACGCATTGTGGAGGTACGATTGCTCTATATTCTATGTTTTACATTTTTAATAGAAATTATACTGGAAAATGTAAATTATCCATTAAAAGTTCTTTGTATATATAGGGAAAAATTCTCCGAGAGGAATCTCCGATTCGATCCTTGTGAAAATAAATGGAAAATTTTGTAGGGATGGGGATTGAAATAGAAGGCAGGAAAGACTTCCCCATCTCTGCCTTGCCCCTGCCTTGCCCCATAGACAACTCTAGATGGAATAGGTTCAATACATGGTGACCACGTGCCTAGGATTTAATGTCCTATTAGTTTTCTTAATACCAATTGTAGTAGAGTCAAATAGTTGTCCTATGAAAATATCGTAAACATGCACAAGCTAACCCCAAACACTCACGTATATTAGAAAAAGAGAAAAAAAAAAAACTATTCTCATGGAAATGTTTTCATATTCTCTCTGCTTGTTACTGCTATAGGGTGGAATAAGAAGCGATGGGAGGACACCAGTTGAGATACGTCCAATTAACTCAAGATGTGGGTTACTTCCTCGGGCGCATGGCAGCACACTTTTCACTCGTGGTGAAACTCAGGTTGTGGCAATCATTAGTGCATGTGTGTGTGTTACCTTACCTATTTTTATACTATACTATGCTTGTTTAGTACCAGCTTGTCGTGAATGTACAGACCTGTTTCTCACTAATACAAATCAATCAAAGGTCGTTTTTGTAACCTCTTTGGATTTGCTTCCTCTTTTTCATATCTAGAAAAGAAGAGTGGCATGAGAGTCCATTCCAAAAAACCGGTCTTTTTTGGTTTTTTAGTTGGAAAATCTTATAGTTCTTTTTGGTTTGGTCTTTCCATCTTAAATTAGTGAAACTAAGGAAATTCTTAAGTCCCGGTCCTACCGCAAATAAAACAAGGGAGTGGAAAGATGTTAAACGCAAGTAAATCTTGCTCCTGCCCCTTGGTATGCATCAAATTTTCAATATTTATGTGCTCTTTTGTTTTCAGTCACTTGCAGTGGTTACGCTCGGGGATAAGCAAATGGCACAAAGAGTGGACAACCTTGTTGATGTAGATGAGTTGAAAAGGTTCTACCTTCAGGTTGCTTAAAATCTTTTTCTTCTTCTTCTTCTTCTGTATGTTGTAGGTTGTTATGTATCAAGTTTTCAATCTATTCAATGGTAGCTATGTAGACTTCTACATTTATAAAACTTTCACTGCTTTCCCTTTTTTTTTTCTTGTGGTGGTGGGGGGAGGGGATAGAAAAGGATCAATGACGTTCACTGCTTTAAACGTCAAAAGTATTTCTTTTTCTTGTTCCAATTTATCAAATCAGGTGTGACGAATTGCCTGATCGTATTTGCTTTTAAATACCTCATTAAGATGGTGTTGAGTTCTAATAATGTAAGGTGATTGTTACTAATAACTCATTTCCATATTCAGTACTCTTTTCCCCCATCATGTGTCGGAGAAGTTGGGCGTATTGGTGCACCTAGTCGAAGGGAAATTGGTCACGGTACGCTTGCAGAGAGAGCACTTGAACCATCTTTACCTGCTGAAGATGATTTTCCGTACACCATACGTGTTGAGAGTACAATCACTGAAAGCAATGGCTCCTCAAGGTTAGTTGATTTGAGTGTTTTTATGCTTCCAAAACATCTAAACTGTACTATCTTTGTTCATTTTATTGTCAATAATTTTGAGAACTCTTTTAAAGATCTATTCATTTTTTAATATTTGCTAGTTTTTTCATGTTAGCATGGCATCCGTTTGTGGGGGTTCATTGGCTCTGCAGGATGCTGGAGTTCCAATTAAGTGTCCAATTGCTGGAATAGCAATGGGTTTGGTTAATGATACAAAGGAATTTGGGGGAGATGGAACTCCACTTATTCTGTCTGACATAACAGGATCCGAGGATGCTTCTGGAGATATGGATTTCAAGGTATTATTTTAAAGCTTTAGTTGATTTTTGACTCAAAACAAGATTCCCATATCTATAAAAATGTTACAACCAATGCTACTAACTCCAAAAATTATGCATAAAATTGGTGTTTTACAGGTAGCTGGTAATGAAACGGGCATAACAGCGTTTCAGATGGATATAAAGGTATGCTATTCTTAGATTTTATCCCAGTTTCTTACTGATTTGGCAATTATTGTGTCATTTGCTATAATATGTTCATTTGATAGGCTTCAAAAGTCCTTGTGAAGATAAGAATCTGTGTTGATTTGATAGGTGGGAGGCATTACTATACCCATTATGAGAGAGGCGCTCCTGCAAGCAAAGGATGGCCGTAAACATATTCTTGGTTAGTAATTTTCTTTCCATTTGATCGTATATTTTCTCAACAGGCTCCCTTCCTAATATCATGATCTTCACTAACTATACCAAAAGGTCCTCTTCCTTAATCATTTAAGGGACAAATTGCCTTAAGTGATATGCAGCCAGTCTCTTTAGTTACCTTCCTTGGAACTAACCTCCTTTCATCAATGGAATTATTCTCCTCTCCTTCAGTTACTTCAATCCCTCCCACTTTCTTACTGCCAACCCCACCAGCTATATCAATGCACTCTCATTAGATTGGACCAAGCCACCCTCAAATCTATTTTTGTAACTGTTCAAGTTCACCACTTGCAGATATTGTCCTCTTTGGACTTCTCCTCAAGGTTTTTAAAACGCGTCTGCTAGGGAGAGATTTCCACACCCCTTATAAAGAATGCTTCATTCTCCTCCCCACCTCCCCTTCAGGGCCCAACGTCCTCGCTGGCACTCGTTCCCTTCTCCCATCGATGTAGGACCCCCCCAATCCACCCTGTCGGGCCTAGAGTCCTTGCTGGCACATTGCCTCGTGTCCACCCCCTTTATGATTCAGCCTCCTCGCTGGCACATCGCCTGGTGTCTGGCTCTGATACCATTTGTAACAATCCAAGTTCACCGCTAGCAGATATTGTCATTTTTAGGCTTTCCCTTTCGAGCTTCCCTTCAAGGTTTTTAAAAAGCGTTGGCTAGGGAGAGGTTTCCACACCCCTTATAAAGAATGCTTCGTTCTCTTCCCCAATCGATGTGGGATCTCACAATTTTCTTGTTGTTTCCACTTTTCTTCGTCCGCTTCACTATTTTCTAACCATTTAGCTTGGTCCAATCAAATGAGAGTGCCGGTTAGATTGTATTGATCAACAAAGGTGGTGGACATGAAATGGATAGTCTCAACAGTATCTAAGGTATTTTAATTGTCTGACCTTCTAATCACCAATTTATGGTGATCGATGACATTGGTAAGTTGGTAAAGTTCTATGATTTTCTTGAAGTGTATGATATATCTAATGTATGTTTTCAATTGACAGCTGAAATGTTGAAGTCTTCTCCTCCTCCTTCGAAAAGGCTTTCACAGTATGCTCCATTGATTCATATCATGAAGGTTTGTCCACTGCCCATATCAAATTGTTGAATTTCCTTCACATCTTTGATGTAATTTATTGTGTATCATGTGATAATAATAGAAGTATAAGAAGAAATACAATACTCTTATAATGATAATAAAATTTGAAATTTACTGCTTCTCTCATTTCTGATTCTTTGATAGGTTCTACCTGAAAAAATAAACCTAATCATTGGTTCTGGCGGAAAAAAGGTGAAGAGCATAATAGAGGAAACACGAGTCGAGGCTATTGACACTCAAGACGATGGGACTGTATGTTCAGATAAATTTCATTTGTTAGCTAACTTAGCCGGCTGTGACTTTTGACTGCAATTTTGATATCTTTTGCTTTTGTAGGTTAAAATTACTGCAAATGATTTGTCAAGCTTGGAAAAATGCAAAGCTATTATTAGCAATCTGACAATGGTTCCAACTATTGGTGATATCTATAGGTAATTACTGTTCTAAATAATTCTTTACACTGTTTTCCTTTCAAGGAAGGTGCATAAGTAAGGACTTCTAGTTGGGACACATTACTATTTTTGGTGTAGTCTAAACATTGAAGGAGAGAATTCTCTAAGACGGGTTCGAATAATAATGTAATCGTTTTGGACTTGAGAGCTTAATGGAAAAATTTATAAAGACAATTGGAAATCGTATGTTACCTTGAAACATTGTTTCTACAAATCTCCTGCTTTACAAAGTTCTTGTATACAGAGCTTCGTCCTGATTAATATATCAATTGCTGCTGTGTCCTCTGTACTAAACATTTGCTAGTTTCTTCAAACAAAACTATTGGAGTATGACCTCGGACTTTTTCCTTCTTTTTCCTTCCAGGAACTGTGAGATCAAGACAATTGCTGCTTATGGTGTTTTTGTTGAGATAGCACCTGGACGAGAGGTATCGTTGACGCCTTATTTCCCTTTTCCTTTCATGTTATGAAAACTAGATGGTCCCTTTACTTGTGTCTCTTGTAAGTTTTCATACAGGGACTTTGCCATATTAGTGAGCTGAGCTCAGATTGGTTGGCAAAGGCAGAAGATGTAAGCACATTTTTTCTTCGGTTCGACCCTTTTGTCAATGTTTTCTGTCAAAAGTTCTATACTCTAAAGATAAAAAGCTTTTCTGTGGCAGGTTGTTAAAGTTGGAGACAAAATCGATGTCAAAGTCATTGAGGTTAGAGTCTATGCCCTTGCCACTGTTCTGAGATTGTATGAATTGATTGTTTGCATGTTAGAACTTTTGTAGGCTTCACCCACTAGTTTTAATTTCTTTAAAGAAAGTTTTTGCTGATGGGACAGTATTGTACCTATTTAGTGTTAAGAGTATTTTGTTGATGACAACGGTGGAGTGTTAGAGTATTTTTATTGTTCGGTCATATCATATAGGTCCAAGTTGGACGTTCAATTGCTTCGATTTGAATTATCCGGAGGATTCCCTACTATTATATCAAAAAGATCAAAAAGATCAAAAAGATCAAAAAGATGGAAAATCAAACTTATTTCTCAATTCTATAGAAGCCCAAAGAGATGAATAGGGTCCCAAATAAGGAGAGATATGTAAAAAACAGGTCCGTACGCCTATTCCTAATCCATTCCTAATCCTAAATGGATTGTAATGACGGAGGGATCCATATGTAAACATAGTATCTATTTAAATACCTTTTCATAGTTAGAATGTATATAACCTAGCCCTATTTCGGTTTGGCCCGATATAGAATGAACTTATAATCATGAAATCGACTCGATCATCAGATTATAGATTATAAGTTCCCAATGATACAGGTAAATGAAAAGGGTCAGCTCCGCCTTAGCCGTCGAGCGTTGCTTCCAGAGGCTGACCGGGATTCCAGTTCAAAGGATAACACAGGCAACCCCTCCAGAAACAAGGCTGCAATGCAGAAGGGCCCTGATAAAAGTACCTCTAAGATAGCTGGTAAGGAGAACATGGAACAGAGTAATGTGCAGAAAGGTGTTCTTGCACCAATTGGTAGTTCATCGGAGGACGCTGCAAAACTGCAGAAGAAGTTCATACGGAAAGAAGCGACTGCAACGAAAGACAGACCTATAAACAAAGAGAAGACAAAAAGCACAAGCAGTTGAGTTCTTAGTAGTATCTCCAACACCAAACTTTGTGAATGAAAAGGATGAATTCAGATTGGTATATTAATGGTGTTGTGCACAAAACTGTATGTTAGTGTTCATTCTGCAGCAAGAGGATTGGTGGTACAAGTGCCTCACAACTTGAAAATTACCAAGGTGAATCTGCTTGTCCTTCCCAATATGTTTTTTCCTTGCTACATCTGCTACCAAGTTCTTAGCTGTGCTATTGTAAATCTTAAATATGGTCGACAACTTCGTAGTGTAATTCTTGTCGGTTCTCGAACTTATTTGGCTGTTTGGAAATTCTTCCAGGACAACAAAAATTGTGGTTTTCCCCCCATTGAATCCTTGATACAAATGTCCAGAAATGCAGCAGTAGCAGGAGAAAAACAAGGAGCAAAGCACTGGTGAGCTGCTGCTGAGTAGAAAGAAGATGGTCTCAGAAGTCCTACTTTTTGGTCGGAACTGCAGGGAATATATTTGTTCATACGAAGACTACTTTCATGAACTTTCATGTACTTTCATGTACATTACGTTTCAAAAGGAGCCTTTGTGGTTTCTGAAGCTTGAAAATGGTATTCAATGATCTCTAAATCCTTGATGATGTGTAAATTTTGGTAATTGGATTGTTGAGATGGCTCTTTTTTCTTCTCTCTCACTTCCTCCATGGGCCAAACTGTCGTTGTTGTTTACCATTGTGCTTGTCGTTTGTTGCCACGTCGCTTTCTGTTGTCATCTACCACTCGTTGCCCGTCATCATGTCATGCCTCGGATCAAGGGAACAAAGGATTGTTCCCCTGATCTACTCTAGATTTGTGGATGAAAATTATTCCAAATTTAGGAGAGTAAACGAGTTCTAATCAATGGGTTTTGAGAACGTAAAATCGAGAATAGTAAACTCGAAATGTAGTTATTTTTAAAAATTTTAAGGACTAAAAGACATTTTAAAAGTTCTAACATATGCCATTAAGAACATGGAGGAGAAGACAACGACAAAAGTTATGTTGCTATCCATTGAGCTATGTTCGAGATGGCAAAAGTTACTAGTATCACTATCAGTGCTACTATCCATTGAGCTATGCTCGGGAAGCCAATAGTTTCTAATATCACTATCAGTGCTGCTAGAGCTATGTTCGGGAGGGCAAAAGTTACTAGGCATAACTAACTATCTAAAATGAAGTATAATACGAGGAGAAATGAACACAAACTACTCTCAATTCCTTTCCTTCCCGTTCCCTTTCTATTCTCACTCATGAAACTATGTATTTTCTGAAGGCAAAGTTCCCAAACAGCAAGAACTACCACAGAAGCATTTCAAACCTTCAGGATTTACTCTAATATCACCATAACTAAATGTAAGCTCTTCATCTTTTGATATGCTTCGTGAAGCGTAGAAACAAAGGCGAGGCAACATAACGCCTGTGCTTCTCACCAGTCTCGTTACTAGATTACCTCCGTCACAAGAGTGATTTACGAACCGCCCGACATTCCCAATCCAGGTCGCATCGATGTTTGTTCGCAAACAAGCATTTCCAGATGGAAGGTGCTCCCTCACAACGAGAAGAGATGAAGTGAAACGTCCACCTTTAGCACGAGCATCATATATTTTCTGCCGCCTTCTTGATTCTCCGGTGGTCAAAAGTTCACCTTTTGGATGCAAAGATTAGTCGCAGCAAGTTTAGAGATCTTCAATGCATTGAAGAACATTATTTCAATCACATGGTGTGTACTCTAAAACCTTAAACCAGTACTCACTTACATGAACCACAAATCTGATCAACAAACATCATCTACATATTTTTCCCAGAAAGCAAACAGTTTTCATCTATTTAAGTGCCCTTGAGTAATTACCCTCATAAACAAATCAATGGAGAAGGAATCCAATCGACTCATATAGAAGCAATTTTGTGGACTAATATGAACTACTCCTCACTTTGCAGACTTTTACGCTCCACGAAACTGGAAAACATTCTTTCAGTTTCAATAGGGTTTGCAAACTTTCAATATACAAACTAATTTTGATGAAATTAACTTATTCTATGTACATACTAGGTATATGAGTAGTTTTCTTAAACATTAGTTCAAGATTCAAACAATGAGACCTAATTCTTCTATTAGCTTAAGAGAGATTTTGTTTAGCTCATAGTTGGACCAAGAACACTGGTTCACTAGAAAACCAATGAAACGTAAGAAATATGTACATATATTTTGGGACTTGACTAAAATATAATCTTATAAGTTGAAACTCACTTCTTCAATATGCAAATTGAAAAGTAGATGAGCAGTTCCTTAAGCATTAATTCAGGACTTCAACTAAGAATATGTGTATTTTCATGGCGTAATATGGACTGATTACCGAGGGGATTCAAGGACTGTATGCAACCTTTAACTCTAATGTTCATAATAAATTCAGCCACTCAACCAGATTAAGGCAGAAAGGGAAGAACAACTATGCAAAATCGTAACGAATTCCACAAAATGAACATCAAAATGTACCTGCATACTCACAAATGAACGTCCCTTTTTTAATCAACTCGTCTGCGTACAAACCCCATCCTTTCTTCTCATCTCTCGAAATTTTCAATCGAACACAAATTCCTCTCTGAGTCAACCGATTTTCACACTCCAGCCCACAAGAACATCGTGGTCCGCACTCGGTAGCAACATCCTCCAACCCATCCAAGCTCGAACAGGGGCATTGAAACTCATACTCCCCGCAATTTTCGCAATCGCATCCAGATACATCGCCGCCCAAATCATCGACCAAACTCATCGATTCGCTCCCAACATGACTCGACTGTGAATCAGAAATTGAACCCCAGCATTGGCGTTCGATACGGTGATCGGGGATAATGCTCGTGGGGGTGTAGATGAAGAAGGCGTAAGGGCAATCGTTGATTGAAGGGTGGAATGGGATGGGGATGTTCTCGATTGATCTAGAAGCGTCGAGAATCCGGCGAAGAGTGATGGATTTGGAAGTGGCATTGAGGAACTTGCAGGAGAGAGAAATGCTCGCAAGCTCAAGGGAGGTCAGCCATGGAAGGACGAGGTGAGCGCAATGAAGGAGACCACTCGTAAGATCTTCTTCTTCGGCTTCACTGGTTTTCAAGCACTTTTTTGATCCGGCTTGCGGCATCTGGCGATCGAACTCCCGCTCTATCGGACACCATCACCCTTTATACATGCTTACAAATTATTTATTAAAAAAATGCTAAATAAATAAAAATGGTCTAAAAAATACTCTTTCAAAAATAAAAATGAATCGAGAAAAGAAACGTGGAGATGCGGGTATCGTTCCACGTTGCGAGCACTCTACCATCTGAGCTACACCCCCTTTAATAAATAAAGGATGATTTTAAAAAAAAAAACGACCGAAAATTTGATTTTTGTTGAAAGTTAATGACTTCAGAGACCCGTATCTCTTACATGCTAAACAAGTACTATACCTGCATCCTCTTTAATAAATAAATGACAATTTAAGAAAAAACAAACAAACATTTGACTTTTGTTGAAAGTTACGTCTTTAGAGACATTAATTAATTCATTGTTTTTTGAAAAAGAAATGACATCATGGAGATGCAGGGTATCGATTCTCATATCTCTCACATGCTAAGCAAGCGCTCTACCATCTAAGTTATATCCCATTTGATAAATTAACAATAATTTGGAAAAATACGACCGAGCATTTGATTTTTGTTGAAAGTTATGATTTTAAAGACATTAATTCATTACTTTAATAGGAAAATAATACATTAATCTTCGTTGCTTTAAGTGAATAATTTCCGCTTTAATTTCTGCAAAAATAAATAAAATTTTTCACTGTGACAGATTTAAATAGGTGGAAATAGGGAACATACCAAATATAAAATTACTCGTGAACGTACATTAATCTTTGTTACTCTCAGCGAAAAATCTTGACATTAATTTCTACAAAAATAAATAATTTTTTTTACAGAAATTAGATTTAAATAGGAGGTGGAGACGGGAAACATACCATATATAAATTTACTTGTGAATGTACGTTCGAAGAATCTTTGCATTAATTTCTGCAAAAATAAAAAAATTTCAGCGAAAAATCTTTGCATAAATTTCTGTAAAAATAAATGAAAAAATTTGTAGCAATGCATATTTAAATTGGAGGCGGTGACAGGAAACATACCATATATAAAATTACTCGTGAATGTACATTAATTTCCGTTACTCTTAACGAAAAATCTTTGCATTAATTTCTACAAAAGTAATAAATTTTTTTACGGAGTATATTTTTACATTAATTTTCATAATTCTTAGTAAAGAAATATATGCGTTAATTTTTATAAAAATAAATAAAAAATTTCACAGAGTATATTTAAATAGGAGGTGGGGACCACATAAAAGGCTTCTCCATCCTTTCCCCATTTAGTTGACATCAGTTGAGTTATACTTAAATCGGTAAATGTATAGATTTTTTTTTATGAGTTAGGAAATAAAATTTATTTAGACAAAAAAAAAAAAAAAAAAAAAAAA
>NW_019272023.1:2680204-2684748 GCF_002738345.1 Cucurbita maxima
AAAAAAAAAAAAAAAAAAAAAAAAAAATTAATGGAGGAAATGGATAGTATTGAGCTACGCTCGAACTTGAAACCGAAAAATTAGTTTAATCCAATCTTCCTCCGACCAAAAATGGGTTTAAGCGGTTACGCACAGAGCCCCAGAGTGGACTTCAATTTTTATATTCAGGAGTAGCCGGGAAGGGTTTTCTCTCCATTCTCCTCACCATTCTTTCCGATCAATCGCCACCTTTCCTCCCCAGAATGAGGTATTTACTGTTAATTTTGCTGTTTCTTCACATGTAACACTACTTGTATTTGATCATCTAGCTTTTATTGTGGTGTTTTTAGCTATTGATTTTGATTATTCGCTCCTTTTAACTTCCTGCTTTGTCTTGTTTCTTCCCGCTAAATCACGCCAGTTTTGTTCTTATTATCTGAGATTTTTTATTTCTGTAACTGGATTCTTTTGTGGGGATGAATTGGTTTTGTTTACGTTTCTGGATCGATGCTTGTGGAAGATGTTGTCTGTAATCTGCTTGAATGAGTGTAAGGCTGGTAAATGTAGGTCATAATGGATAGAGTTGGGGTTTTGATCGCCTTGATAGATGAAGGCAGTTGTCAAGTCATGGCGATCATTTTTTTCTCGTGTATGCAGTAGTCGTAATCCGGAGGTTCTATGGGCTCAGCGTTCGGATAAGGTTTATCTGACCGTTGCTTTACCTGATGCCAAAGATATTTCTGTGAAGTGTGAACCTCATGGGTTATTTAGCTTCTCTGCAAAGGGGCTGCAAGGCGCATCTTTTGACTTCACTTTGGAACTCTTCGGGTCCATAGTGCCTGAGGTGAGCTATTGAATAACTTTTGGTGCACTTTTTTCTTCTGTTTAGACCATGCTTAGAATGATCTTGATGTGTCCATTACTGATCTTATATCATATCTAGTGGTTTCTTGTTCTCTTATGTGTTAAGGACCACATGAGCGGAAGTTGGGACTTGGGAGTTGTTGACACTTTAAATGTTTGGGAAAATGGCATCAATGCTGTGATTGTTTTCGAAGATCTTCTGCTTATTAGCTTAGCTCGCAAAAAAAATTTTAGGATTGTTACTGAAAATCAGAGGGAGTGGAGAAAATTGTAAGAGAAGGAGAGTATTTTCTTATATTTCTCGGTGTATTGAAGGAACTAAGAAGCGGCAAGCAGCAAATAGCAAAGCTGCTCCACACATGTGGCATACAGTCATTGATTTTGACATATAACAGCAAGAATAACAATCAGATTTTAAAATTAAACGAGACAAAGTAGAGTTGAAACTTAATTAACACGCTTAATCTGATGGCTTAACATTTACTTTATATTTATCCAATATCCTTCTCTTTGCTTGATACAGGGCTGTAAAACTAAGGTTGGCCTGAGGAACATAATTTGCTCTGTCCAAAAAGAACAGAAAGGTTGGTGGAAGCGGCTCTTGAAATCGGAAGAAAAACCTGCTCCATACTTGAAGGTTGACTGGAACAAATGGTGTGATGAGGATGAATCAGACTGTAAGTTCTTTCTTGTAACATAGATGTACTGTTGGTATATGAAATGCAAACACCCTAGATATTGTAGAGGGAATATACAAAAAGGAGAGAACCTCTGTCTTAAAAAGGGAGTTACATTACAGCTTATCAATTAGCCAAAATGTCATCGGAGTATAGTTTGTGAAATGACAGAAGAATTTGAACCCATACATACCACGTTTCTTTCTTGAAAGGATGGAATACCAATAGTAGATAGGAATTTATACATATTGTGTTTCTCCTTTTGCTATTCAACAATTTGAGTTTTCCAACCTGCACGTTTTTTGATATTGCTGACGTTTCTCTGCCTTATTTGTCACTACTTTCTTTTTAGTTTAACTGCTTGAATTTTCCAACGTTCTGTAGCAGATATCCTGCGTTGAAAACTATTATAGGGACCTTGACATAATTTTATGATGTTGGTTTATGATTGAAGCACAAGGATCAGTAGGATACTAGTGGGAATCTTAGCCATTGCTATATGGCACATTGATAATGACTTAAGATGTTGGTTTGGGTATGCGTTACTTTGGAAGAAAGATCGCCTTTCTGAAAAGCTCTAGTATATTTTTTTCTTCTATATTACCATACAATTTCAGTCTTATTTTCTCCCAACTTTAGGATTGGGATCCTTATCAGATTTGGCTCTGCTTCTATTTACATAAATATGAAACTGCCATCCCATGTTATTCCATTACCATTTGGCTATGCTATTTGTGAATTGTAACTTAGCACTTGTAGCCTCAAAATTCTTAGAAGTAGAACTTTAATCTTGCATTCCGTATTTATAATATTTGTTCTAACAATATAATTGATTTTGCAGCCGCTTTAACTTCTGATGACGACCTTGCGGTAAGTTGATTACATTTATTTCCTATATGCTCTAATTTAGTCAAAAGTTCAAGTTGTCTTATATAAGCTATGTAAATAATTTTCTATAGGATATGGGCCTAGATGATGGAAGCGGCGAGGATGGAGGAATGCTCTGTGAGTCCAATTTAATTTTTTACCATATGTTGTTTCTTATGAATCTTATGGCCCTTGGAATACCACTTGGAAAAAGAAAAAAAAAAACTTTTGAAATAAAATTAATAATTTGTTTTTTAATCTTAATCAATAAAAAGCACTTTAAAGAGTACTAATGGGTACTAATGTTTTACCGCTTCTTATTGTCTCCTTGACAGATCTCCCCGACTTGAAAAAAGTAGGAGGAATCTAGCAACTACGTGAAGGGGAAGTTTGTATAGAAGTATCCTAGAACCATTAGATTGACCACTGAAAGTTGAATACTGTTTTTATTCCATGAGTTTTGTATCAAGTCTTGACTAGTGCTTATAAAATTGTCTGAACTTGACATTCTTGATCTGCACTTATACATTTGTCTGCCCTCTCATTAGTTGATCTATTCAGATTTTGCAGTCATTGTTTGTCCATTTGTGTTTGTGTTCGTTTCATTAGCTGATCTATTCAGATTTTGCAGTCTCATTGTTCGTCCATTTGTTCGTCCATTTGTGTTCGCGTTTGTTTCATTAGCTGATCTATTCAGATTTTGCAGTCTCATTGTTCGTCCATTTGTGTTCGCGTTCGTTTCATTTTGTCATATGTACGCATGAGCTTTACATTACAACTTAAAAATTATATCTTTATTTTCTGCTAGTTCATTAGTCCTCAACATTTGATAACAAAGTTGGTAGGAGTAATTTTTTGTGTTTTTGTCTTCAAAGTATGAGATGCTTTCAAGAACTTGTTCTGATAAGTTGATTTGGGGATGCAAGAAATGGTTTATTTTGAAAATTAAACTCTTGTATTATAATGACTTCTGATGTTTGTCCACAGTAGCGAAGTATATATATATATGTATAAGAAAATGTTGCCATATCAAGCAGAATAATGGATAGGAAATACCTCCCCAAAACCATAGATTTCACTAAGGGTTGTCTGAAAAACTCCTTTAGAAGTCGTTCTAAAAGCAACTCTGGCATTTAAACATTATCCTTTTTATTGAAAAAGTTTTTAATGTTGGATGAATTCAACTCTACACTCCACAATAGTATGATATTGTCCACTTTAAGCTTGCATAAGGTTTCATGATTTTGCTTTGGACTTCTCCAAAAAGCTTTATACCAATGGAGATAGTATTTTTTGATTATAAACTCATGATCATTCCCTAAATTAATCGGGAATTAGTTATGGGAACTTTCATTCAACATACATTACAAACAATGAGGATTCAAAGTTCTCGTGCCACCAATCCCTTCCCACTTGAGCTATACAAGAAGTGTTAGACTGTACCATCTTTGGATAAATGCGGACAAGTTCCTGCCACATGCAAAGAAACTTTGGTGGCTAAATCACCTTAGTGGATCTTTCAATGAGAGCCTTTCAAGCGGACTGCTGCATCCGCATAGAGGGCAGACACATATTAACACCTTGTGTGGATAAAATGGAAGGATGTGAATGCAGAGATTGCTCCATGCTATCTTTTCAGAGATTCTGCATGGGATTTTATGGTGCAAGACATCACTACCAGATCGAAAAACAATAACAATATAATGAAACTAAATGAAACTTTCTAACAGTTCAAAGAGTACAACTCAACTAAACCTAAAATGACTGAAAATTACAGTAATTCAATAGTTGAATCTTATACACCAGCATGAGATAATAAATTACATATCTATTTGTTTTATTTTATCTCTACTTTAAATTTCTAAATAGGTAACATCCTCCTGCTCCATCATAAGTTCACCAAAAGTTGTTTTTAATTCATAAGGAGTTGGTGCCTTGCAGAGGGAAATCATTTTCATTAGTTTGTGGAGCATTTAGCTTCAGAGGAGCAAGAAGACTTTTAGTGGGGTAGAGATGTGTTGGGGAGTTTTGGACTATGGCTAGGTTCAACAACTATCCTTTGTTTATTTGCAAGTTAGTTCTTTCCCAGATAACTTCAAAAAAAAAAAAAAAAAAAAAAAAAAAAAAAAAAAAAAAAAAAAAAAAAAAAAAAAAAAA
>NW_019272023.1:2684887-2685734 GCF_002738345.1 Cucurbita maxima
AAAAAAAAAAAAAAAAAAAAAAAAAAAAAAAAAAAAAAAAAAAAAAAAAAAAAAAAAAAGAAGCTATTTAGGTGTAAAATTTCTTAAATTAATGAAACTCTTAAAGGTTAAGGGTATATTTTAACATTATTAAAAAAGTTTAAAGAATAATAATAAAACTGTTGAAAGTTCGATGAGATTTCTAACTTTTTAAGAGTATTAATGATTTAAAAGTTCAAAAGTATTTTTGAAACAGAATATTGACGGTCTCTCTAAAAATAACGGTAAATGTACTTTTAATTTTTTTAAAGTACTATTATTAAAACTTTTGAAAGTTCAGAGATATTAAAAACTTTTGAAAGTTAATAGATATTTTTATTAGTTAAAACTTTTGAAAGTTAACCCATATGCAACTGGTACCTCATGTATGAAAGTATGGTTTCTCGCTAAAATAACAATGATAATCGCAGAAATACACAACCCACATACCAACTCTTTCCTTGATGATAGCAGCGCACTCTGCACCACCACAATTTTGTGCGAAGTAAAGTATGTCATTGTACATTGCATTAGAGGGTTGGATTCCAGCATCATCCATCCACTGCAAGACCTGCACATAAGTTTATTTAAATTTCTATATTCCTAGCTGGAAATATGATGAAAACACTTAAAAAGCGTCTCATTTTATTTAATAGGAAGGAAAAATTTAACTAAAGGGTAAAAGTACGAACCAAAATTGTACCAAACTCCACAGACTAAAAACAAGGAACTGAAGAGTAGAGACAGTAACACTGTTTGGATTTCGTACTAAACATGAAAGACCCCTATTAAGAAAGTGTATAATAGGAGGCGGTGGGGGGGGGGGGGG